>NC_065577.1:10495909-10798939 GCF_937616625.2 Mercurialis annua
TCAGAGCTCAGGCATTACAAGATCACAGTTTTAAATCAGCATAGTGTTTTAAATTGAAATTTGATTTTGTTATTATGATCACAGTTAAATACTTGTTTAAGCACCGTACAACATTTAAATTCTCAAATTTCATTCGTATCCAAATGAATATTGATTGAATTTATTCAAAAAATTAAAAATGAATTTTATTTTCAAATAATATAATTAAAATAAATGGATTGAATATTTGGGATAAACTAAAATATCTTACTTTGTCAATATTATGATCACAATTTTATTAGAAACTAGTCTCGTTTTGCGTGCTACGCACGTGGCTCGTAACGTAACTCGTCAATTCATGTATTATTATTTTAAAACAAATTAAAAGAATCAAATTAATTTTTTTTTTGTAAATTTACACATAACTAACAAAGATTTGGATAATATTAATTGCGTTGCTATTGTAGTCAAACTAAAAGATTGATATTTTTCTATTAATTTGGAAAAAATTAGCTACTTTTTCTATACTCAATTAATATTCCTCTATCATGATACAATTTTATTTTAACTAAAACTCTAATTATAATAATTTTTTAGTAATTAATTAAATAACTAATTTGTTAATAACTATAAAACCATTAATTAATATAGATTAAAAAGGGTTATTCGGTAAATTTGCCTGTCCCCCCCCCCCCCCCTCCCCCCCATCCGTGCTTTTATATATAACTAGTTTCGCATTACGTGCTATGCACGTGGCTCGTAACGTAACTTGTCAATGTACATATTAGTAAATTTATTATAATTATATCAATTTTTTATTTATAATTAATATTAAATTAATTAAGAATTTTTGTAAAAGTAAATATAATAAATTCGGTTATTAATTTTTTTTATATACTGAATTTATTTTTCTTTTGGTTTTATAATAACCATAATTAATAATAACTTAATTTTATTTATAATATCTTTAAAAATAATAAGATTGAAATCTAAATAATAATATATTGACCAAAAGTTTTTTAATTTTGTAGTTCAATCAAACTAAAAAATAGGTATTCCTATTAATTTGGAGACAATTTAGTTATTTTTTACATACTAAAAAGTAAATTGGAGACAATTTAACTACCTATTCTAATTAGGACTTTAATTATAATAGTGATTGATTAAATAACTAATTAGTTAATGACTATAAAACCTTTATTTAGTAATAACTTAAAAGGATTATTCAATAAATTTGCCTGTCCCCCCCCCCCCCCCATCCGTGCTTTTATATATAGTATAGATAACTAGTTTTTTGGCCACGTGCTACGCACGTTAACGATATCTATATGACCCGTTATTTAATATTATAATTGTATATTTTTTAATAATATATTATTATTTAAATTTTATTAGACTTGTATATTTTTATTTGTTTTATTGAATTATTTTATAAAATTATAATTTCTTTTATTGGAAATGTTAAAATTAGAATTAAGATATAGATTTAATTTTTGATATTGTTATTAAAAAATGATAATATGATTGAAACAAATTTATATTATTTTTCATAGTAAATACTCCCTCCGTCCCATTCTAATTGAACATTATTTCCTTTTTGGGTGTCCCATTCTAATTGACACTTTTTATTTATAAAGTACTTTTCACACTACTTTTCTCTTTATACCCTCTTCAATTAATGCATTTAAAAAGCATATTTTTGAAAAGTTGTGATACATTTATTGAAATGTAAGGATATAAAAGTAATGTTACTAAAATTTCTTAAATAATGTGCAATTGAAATTTTCTCAATTAGAATGGGACGGAAGGAGTAACTAATAAATATAAAAAATATCAAAGCTTTAAAATAAATATTATAATATGATTATTTAATATTAATGAAACTCGTCATATTGGGATTAGAAATTTAACACATAATGATAGTTGTTGCACAATTCCTTTTAGGATTAGAAATTTAATACATAATGGTAGCTACTGCGATAATTATTTTTAATATGTTTTCTTTATGGATTAGGAATGTAAGCTTTCTATTTGTTAACCACAAATATTCTTATATGTCACAATTAGAGTATTTTTGTCCGTGAACGGAAGTGTTCCCCCCACGAATACACTTTTATATTTGTTATAGATATAGATTTAGAATTGTTTATCATTATGTATTTATTCTACAAAAACCTAATTAAATTAAATACAATTAACTTTATAGACTTAATAATTAAATCTTAGAGTAAATTAAATATATCCATTGTTCAATTAAATACTGTTATACAATACAATCATGTTTTTCAATGCAGAGCAGCTACCGAGATTGGAGGAACGACATTATTTTTTAATTAGTTTCACCCGGTCGACTATTGTCAAGGTCAGTGAATTTTTCTCTGTATTCTTCTTACAACATTAATAGATCTTCAGACCAACAAGGAGAATGTGTTTGTTTCATTTGCTTCCTTTTTGTTTCTTACCAAGCTTAATTATTTATGTGAATGTTTTGTGCAATTCACTGCAAAATGTTTTGTGCAATTCACGATGCAAAATGTTTTAAATAATCTTCCTAGATTCTTTTTATATAGGAGAATTAGTAGGGCTAACGGGTATTAGTTTTTAGGATTAGGGGTTTAAGCGGTAATCCCTAATTGCAAACACCATTAAGGATTAGCGTTTCCGGTTTAGGATTAAGGGTGTTTAGTTTTTAAAATTAGGGTTTTATGGTGTTTGCAATTAGGGATCACGGGATTAGGGTAAGAATAAGCTTAAATTAGAATTTAGGGTTTAGGGTAAGAAGATTAGGGTTATTTATGGGTTAGGGTTGATATGTGTGTAATTGACCAATTTATGAATGTCATAATAATTATGTTTGCATTTAGTTAAAGAATTAACTTAATAGAATAAAAAATAAATTGAATAAAATTTGAATGATTATTAGCACTTTTTATTTTTTATTGGAAATTTAAATTCATCTAAAAATTATGCTGAAATTTAGTATTTATCAAAAATGGGAATTAGTATTTAAATTAATTTGTGAAAATAATATAAACGTGAAACATATTTATATTTAATCACACAGTTTCTCACAATGTGTGTTAAAAATATAAGAAATAAAAAATCTACATGTGATAATTGTGAAGTTGAAGTGTAACTGAATATAATTCGAATAAATTTTGAGTTATTGAGTAGCATGTAACAATGGAAAAAAAGTGTTAGTTGTAAAATTTAAATAAAGGTTTATCGGGAAGATTACAAAACTAAGCTTAAGATTAGTTTAAATCGAGAAGATTACAAAACTACACAAAAAAATTAACAAATTTTACAAAAATGCTAGCTAAATTTATTATATATCTAAAAATTTGAAAACGTGTCAAATTGCTGTCAAAACGCGTCAAACAGCTATACCTATTTGATTAAACTCTTTTATTACTTAATTGTTTTAGTTTTATAATTGCTTGTTTAGTAGTTAAATCTCCCATCGACTCCGTACTTACGGATATTACAAGTTGCGATACCGTCACTTGCTGTAAATGACCAACAAGTTTTTGGCAAAAGGGCCCTTGAAGCACAACAATCTAAGCCGATTTCGTTTCCCTTGTTTTCCATAGGTCTCAATCGAGAGGCACTCGATCGAGAAGCAATTTGAGCTCCCCTGTGACAATGGTCTCGATCGAAAAGCAATTTGAAATGGCCTTCTCGATCCAGACAAGTGTAAAATATAGCTTCTCGATTTCTTGGCCTTCTCGACTTGAGAATATAGGAGTATTTTTTACTCATATCAAAGAACCTGATCGATATCGCGAGGAACATATTGCTTCCTTAACGGAAGAAGGTGTGAGTCGTGATCGAGGTGTGGAACGCCTCCCTATCCTGAAAACACTAGAGCATCAAATTTGTTTTAATAAGTGATAAATTCGCCCGAAGGCCAAAAAGCGGAAAAACCAGCCATATGTTAAGCACCAAAAAAAGTGAGATGGCACCTATCACCACGACGGCGTCGGCATCATTATATTCTGGCATAGGCGCCAACTTTCCTCCCCCTCCGGGACATATTTTTTCGAGGGCCGCCCATTTTTGAGCAATTTTGAGTGATCCAAAGAATTGAAACATCTAGCAAAAGCGGTACTCTTGGCCAGTCTTTATGAATGAGAAATTCTCATGAATATCATTGTCGATTGGAATCCTTGCATGGTGCCATACCACAAATCAAAAGGAAGAAAACTTGTAAGTTGAGAAGGTAGGAGAGAGAAATGGAAAGTAAAAAGTGAGCAAAAAAGTTCACCTCCCTAAACTTAGATGAAAGTTGCTGCCCAGAGTCCTTTTTACACCTAAACGAGGCCACGTCAGAGTTTAGAGCAGAGCAACCAACATAGAAAGTAAAAAAATTCCCTAGTGGATCAACAAAAAGAAAAACTCCCTATAAGAGCAAACTAGAAGATTTCCTAGAGGATCAGACCAGACGACTTCCCTAATGAGATCAAAAAACTTCCCCAAAAGATCACAGACCAAGCTATCTCCTCGATAGAACAGGGCACCCTAAAAGACGAGATCAAAGCGGCTAACGCGATACCCAGTATACGCGGAATGCGACACCCAAAAATAGCATGACAACGGTGTAGAACTTTGGACAGAGGAGTAGATACCCAAATATTGTCTGCAATAGTTCAAATAAACTTCAGACATCCCCGATAGTTGTGGAATATCATCATGCACCTAATGATATTAATAGGGTGGCCTTTGGACGGCCAAGGGGACGTTGTTCCCTCTACAAATATGCATTGAACATGATAATTACCAGGCATATATGCAAAAGGGTCTCTTCTGTAAATCTGGGAAGTACGTGACAGGATAAATATCGGGTCCAAGAAATTGGACAACTTTCAAGACAACTGAGAGTTTATAGCTCCACTCCAAGGGGCACACAGTTCAAGCTCAATGGACGACCTTCAGGACTGTTGAGAAGACCAATAATACTCAGGCTAGGACATCACCAATCCACCGACGAGCGAGTACCTCCAATGGTGGATATCCTTGTTACTTGTCAAAAAGCTAGTTACTTCTTTTACGAGAATTTGATAAAATTCTCGTCAAAGAGGGGGCAAACTGTAGACACCTATTTTTCGGACAGATAAAAAGTGATAAGTGACTGAAGCGTCCCATAATTATTTCTAGAATAATTTGTTTGAGTGACGAACTATCAATCTGATTGTTTGAATTTAAACAGGCGTGATCAGCACGCAGTTGTAAACTTGAAGGATTGAAACGTAATTAGTCGTAAATAGCCTATGGAAAATCCAAAGATATTGTGATCTAAGTCTAGGAAATTGGACTAATTGTGTCTTTATGGGTCAATTTGCAAGTTTGACGGGCTAAATTGACCACACCCAAAACCTTAGCCAAAAAGCCATTTTAACACTTTTAGGCACCAAAAATAACTTTTAACCCTATTTTATGTATCACATACCAATATATACAAATTTTAATTAAATAATTATTTAATATGTATTTCAACCTAATCTAAACAGTTAACTATTAATCTTTTAACTAAATCCTAATTACTATAGGTCTCTAATCACTATAAATAGGACTGCTGATCAGCCTAGCCAAAGGCATCAATGGGAATCGAACAAAATAACACTGTTGGCCGAACCACCTAGCCCCCAACCATACACACTTCATAGTCAATTCCAGTCAATCGAACAAACTTATATGCTTCAATCAATCAAGAACACCTTATTGCGCACTGATCTGAAGCTGGATTCCATATTCGGACTACCAGAAAACGAGCCAAGGGCTCAGAATGTTTTGAGGACACAATTAAAATCTCTATAACTTTTTCATCAGTTTGCATGCCAGATCTCTGTGAAGATCTGTTGTTTTAGCTGATAAATTGTTTTAACATTTGCTTTTGATAACTGCCTTAACTATTAATTATAATGATTTGCCATGCTTAAACCAAGTCTATATTAGAAACATGTCAGATCTGATTAGATCTTTATGTAGAATTTCATGTTTAGCCAGCCATACAATGCTTTTTTCCACCAGATCTGTTTAAAACAGATCTATATTAGAAACATGTCAAATCTATATTTTAGCCATAAACTGTCTTTTGCCACCAGATCTGCTTAGAAACATGTTTTTAGGATATTTTTGAGTGTTTAAGATGCTTAGATTTCAATATTAATATACTTGTTTTGTGCGTTTTCATCATTTCTTTAATGTTTTGTCATGAAAAACCGAACGAAACGATGAACTGGCGACATCACCCTTGTTGTGGCGCCACCGCCACTACACCACAGCACCGCAACCACTCCTAATGGCACCACACTTGTTTTTGTGTTTTCGGGTTTATTTCAACTTGGGATTGGGACCTGTTTGAGCCCACAGACTTGTAATTGGTTGTAGGACATTAATTTACTTTGTAATGGTTTTGTCCCAATTTATTTCAGGCCTCAAAGCCAAGATTTATAATCTGCCAAGACGACCAGTCCTCGAAGCCCAAAGCTCGACAAAACAAGCAACTTCCAGACCAATTCCTGGTTGGTTTGAACCGTATCAATGAGATAAAGAACTTCCATGTTGTGACTGAGTCCTGATCCTGATCACATAGACTGGCAGATGACAACCAAGTGTCAGACACTCCTGATCGACTAGGTTTAAAAGTATTTCTAAGCTTGTATTGTGTATATGTCCATGGGAAAATTTAGATTGTTTATTTCTCTCCAAAGCATGTTCAAATCCAATATTAACACTACTTAACCACTTAAATAAGTAATCAAATCCAGCAAGTCCAGCAATCGCCTAGAAATCATAGGATTGACATGAAAATATAATTAGAAGATTGTATAGGCATTCAAGACGGCATAATAAATTCAATCTCACTTAAACATCTAGTTTTATGCTATGTAAAATGATCCAGACCAGCAGCCACTAGTATGCTATCTGAGGGTTAGATGTATACTTAGGAGTACATGTTACCTCACATGACAGCCCAGATCGAGTCATATGCGCGTCTCACATGATTTATTGCTTTCCTTTATCATTTTCATATGTGTTTACTTTCCAGTACATCCTCCGGAATGTCGAAATGATAAAAAAATTGAATATGCCAAGTAATAATCGATAAGCCAAGTACAATTGTTTCAATAATTTCCATCAAACCTGATCTTTTGGTCGGATGTACGGTAATCTCACCCATAAGCGAGTAAGGTTATCTAGTCGGTAGAAAAGGCATTTCCTAGCTGCTAGATGGCTCCATTGTTTAAATCTTTTCAGATCTGAAGTCAGCCATAAGCTTAGGCGACTGTTGAAACCGTCTCTACATATATTTTAGAAAAGCGATTATCACCCAAGTTATTTGTTCTCTTCGCTTTTAGCCATATAAATCCATAAATTTCTCTCATCTTCAACCATTATTGGAGCATTTGGGAGCTAATTCAATGGTGAAGATTAATAATTATGCATCATTTCGACTTTAAACACGATTCAGTTCTAGGCCAAAATGGGATTTGAAGCTTAACTTACCTTTCAGTGTTATAATTTTTAGATTGCCGCATCATTTTTCATCTATTAAGAAATGTACAAAATTATTCTTCATGGTGCTCAAAGTTCAGATTATTGCCTTGGGGATTGTGAGGTCAGTAGCGAGATTAAAATTGATTTTGATTTTGTTTTAGGTGTTATAATCCATTGATTTTAATTTTGTTTTAGGATTCACAAGATATATGATTAGTTTTTTTTGGCTTTTTCCATGATTTGTTGCTTTTAATTTGATACTGACAATAGAAAGAATAGTGTGGTTGATGGTCGGTTTTAAACAGATAACGAGGTTTAAAAAAATATGAATATGTGAGTGCATGACTAAATCCTGCAACAAATTGTCCACTTTACATAAATTTTCTATATGTAATGGTTTTTCTTTCACTTTGAAATACACAACTAACATTCAATTCAAGAAATTAAGACATCATTTTCATACACACACACACACACACACACACACACACACACACACACACACACACACACACACACACACACACACACACACACACACACACACACACACACACACACACACACACACACACACACACACACACACACACACACACACACACACACACACACACACACACACACACACACACACACACACACACACACACACACACACACACACACACACACACACACACACACACACACACACACACACACACACACACACACACACACACACACACACACACACACACATATATATATATATATATATATATATATATATATATACATACATATATATACATATATATAAATGTGCATTCCATTCATGTTCTTGAGATACATTGTATTTTATAAGATCAAGTCTAGCTTGTTCTTATTTGTTAGATATGATTGCTGCTAGTAAATTTGCTAAGAGGATTCCAACTCAAGTTTGATTCTATTAATATTGCAGTTTCACAAACTCATTTTTATTTTAAGAATCTTGATGTTTATGTCCTTTTTAGATATTTGATGTGATTAATGTTATTATATATTGTCTAATTGTTTAAGGAACTTTTTCATTATAATTCTCCATTATAGGTATCTTTTGTTTTGGTCCTCTTGATCTTTGAGTTAGACTTGCTTTCCAGAATACCTTATGATCTTTGAGTTATACGGTCTTTCATAATTAAATCCAGGCTCAAATGCACTAAATATCACTAATTTTCGTGTATTTTTAATATTTAACATAATTTTTTAATTTTGGTAAAAACGTACATGAACTTTCAAAATTTTGCAATTAAAGATACCAGCACCGTTTTGGATGGAAAATTACATTATTTTTCAAAAAAAAAACACGTGTTCTTAATTGTAAAAAAATTGAAAGTTCATATTAAATATGTTAAAATTAAAAGATTATGTTAAATACAAAATACAAGCGAAAGTTATTGATTTTTTGTGCATTTAAACTTTAAGTTTATCTATGATTGGTTTTCCATATGGTTTAAATATACTTCTCTTCAAATGTGTTGTAGACATGAGGTTATTGATAAGGATAAGAACGTATTATCTTAACTAATTGATAATGCAGAGCTTGTTATTTACTTCTTTTGTAATTCTAGTTATTCAATTTTTTATGTAACTCTACTTCCTCATGGCCAGTTTGTATGAATACATTATACAATCAATGAGAATGATAACTTTTGTTGTGCCAAACTTATCATAGTATCAGAGCTATAAAGAGGTTTAATAACCCATTGATTCTTTTTCTTCTTCAACATGTCTAATACGTGAATACTATATCTTCATCGTCTTTTTCAAATCCACCGAATCTTGGCCATCAATTATCAACAGCCCCTCCTTGCATAATTGCAGATCAAATTAATCTTGCATGGCAACAATGGTTTCAAAAGGATTAGATGGTCCTCAGTTGGATAATTGGTAATGACGGAAAACTTGGTCTCGCAGATTATTGGTACGACCACTGCTCGTGAAGCATGGGTCAAGTTAGAAACCTCGTATGCTTCCGGATCAAAGGCGCAGATTCATAATCTCAAAAATAGCCTCTATCGTCTGGAAAGAGCAAATGAATCACAGAATATGTGCAACGTGCTAACTGCACCTATGATCAACTTTCAGCCCTTAAAAGTCCTGTATCTGAAGATGACTTGGTGAAAGTCATAACGAAAGACCTTGGACCTCATTATAGGCCTTTCGTTCGTTCCCTTGAAAATCGAATCGCACGAGTGACGATTGACGAACTTTATGGTCTCCTTCTCAGTGAAGAATCCAGTCTTGCCATTGAATCTGCCATCTCTACCGACCATACAATTCCAACAACACATGTTGCTCAAGGTCCTATACATTCTTATAATCAAGTCCTCAACAGCACATTGCATTCTACCTCTAGTTGCAATAAGCATGTTCAAGTTAACTCTTCTACATGTCATGCACGGTTAGGCCGTGCATCTCCTCGTGTTGTTTGTCTAACATTAGCTCAAAATTCTATTAAATGTGTTGTTGAGGACTTGAATAAATTGTGTCATGCCTGTAGTGTTAGTAAAATTCATAAATTGCCATTTTCTTTATCAACTTCAATTGTTGATGGTCTTTTGGATCTTATTTGTTCTGATTTATGGGGTATATCTCCAGTTTTGTCATCAGTTGCCAATAAATATTATGTCTTATATTTTAATCATCACAGAAAATACTCATGGGTCTATTTTATTAAACATATCTGAGGTTCTTAATGTGTTTATCAAGTTTAAACACATAGTTGAAAAATTCTTTGATTGAAAAATAAAAACTTTTCAGGCTGATTGGGGAGGTGAATTTCAAGCCTTGACAAAAAAATTAAGTGATAGTGAAATTTCTCAACGCATTTCTTGCCCTAAAACTCCAGAGCAAAATGGATGCGCTGAGCGCAAACACTGTTATATTGTTAAAACGGGCGTTGCTTTGCTTCAACATGCTTATGTTCATAAAGGCAATAAGCCTTTGATATTGCAGTTTACCTCAAAACAGATTGCCCACTCTTACCATTTCTAATAAAACTCCATATGAAATTTTGTTCAAAACCATAATTAAAAATCTGCTGCTTGTGTCTTCTTAGGCTATAGTAAACTTCATAAGGGTTATCAGTGCTTAAATTTGAATTCCAAAAAGATAATTGTCTCGCGTCATGTTCTGTTTGATGAGCAGGTTTTTCCATTCACGTGATCAGCCACAAAATGATGCTCCAATTTTATCACCAGCAACTCCATACTATATTCACCACAACTCTCCCTCATCTTCTTTCACCTCCAATTCACCATCATCGTTGCCTTCTCTTCACTCACCACCGGTTCCAGCAGATCTTTCTTTGGCTGTTGATTTAACATCATCTTATACCACGTCTTTTCCATTGCATATTGTCAAAAAGGCGCAGATGCGCTCACCAATTGTCATTCGCTCCACACTGATTCCTTAAAGCCACAACTATTCAATGTTGCTATACCAGGTCCTATCACTCCGACCTCGTTCAAGATTGCTAATCAGGATCCTTTGTGGCGTACAGCAATGCAAGCAGAATATGATAATCAAACGTGGCAGCTTCTCCCTTACAACCCGAAGCAAAATGTTATTGGATGTAAATGGGTTTATCGTATCAAAACTACTTCCACTGGTGACATCGATCGGTACAAAGCCCGTCTTGTTGCTAAAGAATTTCATCAACGCCCAGGAATTGATTACGACTTCACTTTCAGTCTGATAGTTAAACCCTCAAGTATTCGCTTGTGTCTCTCTATTGCAGTTTCTCAAAACTGGATGATTAAACAATTAGATGTGTCAAATGCCTTTCTTCATTAAGTTTAGGATGAAGATGTCTTTATGGAGCAACCAGTTGGTTTTTGTGAATTCTCGACTGCCCAATCATGTATGTAAACTTCACAAGTCGCTTTATGGCCTCAAACAAGCACCTCGACAATCGTTTAAATACCTCACTGAAATTTTAACATCTATTGGTTTTCATGGTTACAAGACTAATTCGTCTCTTTATTATTATAGTGTTGGCCAGCTTCAGTTCTTTTATCTCATCTATGTTGATGACTTATTATTGATGGGTAATGATTCTGCTTTTATTAATCGGATTATTAAAATTCTTCAGACGAAATTTGCATTAAAGGATTTGGCGATCTTCACTATTTTTTGTGAGTCGGGGTTACGCGTTTAAATGGCACTTTACTGTTATCACGGTCCAAATATATTTCTGATTTGCTTGAACGAGCAAAAATGACAGACAGCAAACCTATCTCATCTCCAGCATCTCATACTGCTCGGTTATCAGTTCTCAATGGCCCTGACTTTGATGATCCGCTTCTTTATCGTAGCGTTGTTAGAGGACTTCAATATCTTCAATTAACACGACCTGGCATTTGTTACGCTGTTAACAAAGTTTCTCAGTGTATGCATCATCCTAAGATCTCGCATTGGTCAGCTGTCAAGCGCATACTTCGCTATTTGAATGGTACTCGACTGAATAAGTTTGTCATTCAACCATCCAGTACAACATTAATTTATGCATACTCTGATGCGGATTGGGCAGCAAATGTTGATGATTGCAAGTCTATCACATGATTCTCTACTTATCTTAGGCAGAATTTCTTATGTTGGTCTTCTAAGAAACAAAAGACTGTCTCCCACTCGTGAACTGAAGCAGAGTATCATGTCTTGGCTACTGTAGTCACTGAACAACATTGGCTTTGTTCTCTTATGTCTGAGTTGAAATTATCTTATCAACCACCGGTGCTCTGGTGTGATAATATCAGTGCTACCTATTTGAGCTCCTCCCCTGTGTTTCATACTCGATCCAATCATCCAGAAATGGATTATCATCGTGTTCGAGACAAGTTCAGAATAAGTGAAAGTTCAGTACATATCTACCAGTGAACAAATCGCTGATGTGTTTACAAAGCTGGTGTCTAAAACAACTTTTCAGTACTTTAGAGACACTTAGGTTCGAAACTCTCCCCATCAACTTGAAGGGGGATGATAAGGATAAAAATGTATTATCTTAACTAATTGATAATGCATAACTTTTTATTTACTTCTTTTGTGATTCTAATTATTCGCTTTTTATGTAACTCTACTTCCTCATTTGTATAGATACATACAATCAATGAGAATGATAACTTTTGTTGTGGCAAACTTATCAATTATATGGCATACCGATATTTCAACCATTTTATTTTTTGCACCTGTTACCCGAAGTGGTCAAATATCAATGTTGCTTTTCAAATGTTAAAAACATACTAGTTAAAGTGAAAGCTTCTCTTGGAATGCAAGACAGCTATTTACATGTCTGTATGTCAAATTCAATTATCTCACTACTCTTAATTTTTTTTTTATTTGCTTAATTACGTTGGGTTTGATTTTTATTTTAAGAAATTTAATAGAAAATATTAACAAATTATGATGTCAGTTCAGCAAAGCAAATTAGTTACTTTTAATTATAGTTTTAATCCTAAACACTGAAGTCCCAAATTCAAACCCTCGTAAACCCTAAATTCAAACTCTAATAATCTCAACCTTAAAACATAACCCTAAATCTTAAACACTAAATCCAAAATAACAATTCCCAATGCAAAATATTTTAAAAACATAACCCAAAAGAAGGTTCACATTCCTAATTATAGTACTTCCTAACTTAAATATATTACCATTAGATTCTAGTCCTAAACTTTAATTATAATCCTCTATTCCTAACCCTAAATCATAAGTTCTAGCCGTAATCATAACTCTTATCATACCCTAACCATAATTCATAAACGAACAAAGGATCACTTTACCCCCCGAACTTGGCGCAAAGTATCAAAAACGTCCAAATTAGCAAAACCGGATCACTTTTACCCTGAACTTGACAAAACCGGCTCAAAAACACCCCTATGCTGACGTGGCATCTTAATTGGAGAGTGGGTTTCTAATTATCTTAATTTACTCTAATTAATTATATTCAAATACTAATTAATCACAATTAAACACTAATTAAACTAGGGGTCGTTTTGGACCTTTTTTCAAAACCATTCAATTTTTTTTTTGATTTCCGGCGAGGAGTTCCTCGCCGGAAAAACGTCTGTTCTTGAAGAAGAACAGACCCACCGGTCTGTTCTTCTTCAAGAACAGATGGGTCTGTTCTTGAACTCAAGAACAGACCCAGATTATGTCTGTTCTTGAGTTCAAGAACAGACCATCTGTTCATGAACTCAAGAACAGATACGATCTGTTCTTGAACTCAAGAACAGATACGATCTGTTCTTGAGTTCAAGAACAGATCGTTGATCCGTTCTTCTGTTCAAGAACAGACGATCTGTTCTTGAACTCAAGAACAGATCGTTCTTGAGTTCAAGAACAGATCTGCTGTTCTTGAACTCAAGAACAGCAGATCTGTTCTTGAGTTCAAGAACAGCAGATCTGCTGTTCTTGAGAGTGAGGAGCAGATGCTCCTCACAAAAACGAGGAGCAGATCGCTCCTCGTTTTTGTGAGGAGCATTTGCTCTTCACCGGGGAGCTGCTGCTCCTAACCGGAGCAGCGACTCCCTCTTCTCAGGCGAGGAGGAGCCTCGCCTGAGATCGAATTTTTTTTGAAAAAAAAAATAATTTTTTGGCAAAACATATAAATTATAGGGGGTTATTTTTGTTTGTTAAAAATTTAATTTGGGAGTTAATTTGTTATATATATAAAATTTAGGGGTTAATTTATTATATCAAATATTAAATAAAAGGGTTAGATTGTTTTTTTTTAATTATTAGATATTAATTTAAATTTTTAAAAAAGAATTAGGATCATTTTAAACTTTTTGTCATTAAAAACCACTTAGGTTAAAGAAAACCATCACAAAAACCGGAGAGTGTGTCTCACTCTCCGGGGTGAGAGTGGGGAGGGGTGTTTTTGATACGATTTTGTCATGTTCAGGGTAAAAGTGATCCTTTTTTCTCAATTTAGACATTTTTGATACTTTGTGCCAAGTTGAGGGGGTAAAGTGATCCTTTGTTCATTCATAAACTCTAAAATCTTCTTAACCATTACTCTAAATATACTTAACTCCAACCTAATAATATCCTAACCCTAAGTATGTTCTATAAAAAAAATTAAAATAAATGGCTTTAATTGCATGATAAACTGTAATTGTAGTTATAAATAATCATTTCTGTTTTAAAAATCTTGATACATATATTTATTTGACATGATAAATGTTATTGTCTAAGAAATTTTATTTTGGTTTAATTATTTAAAAATCAGCCATGTTAAATTTTTTTACATTTATATCCTAACCTAAAAAAAAGTTCATTTACACTCTATTATAGATTTTTATGTTTCATTTTTATCCTAAACAAGGACCTTTTTTTTAAAAAAAAAGAGGTACTTTAACTTTAAAAATGTCAATAATAATAATTAATTTTATAAATTTAATAAAAAAATAAAAAAAAAATTCCTCCTCTACTAGGGATGGCAATGGGGTGGGGACGGGAAAGCCATCCCTCCCCATCCCCATGTCTATGGAGAATCTCCATCCCTGTCCCCATTTAATTAATGGGGATAAAATCATCCATTGGATTCTCCATCCCCATGGGAATCCCCGTTCCCCGTACAATTAAATATAATTTATAAATAATTTTATTATTTTCATAAGATATTTGAAAAAAAATCATTATAGAAAATACTACTTTTTATAATATTATATATTTATAACTAAATAGAAACTAATAAAAAAAATTATGTTAAATTATTTAAAATTATAAATAACATACTAAAACTTATAATCTATACTATATATAAAAGCACGGATGGGGGGACAGGCAAATTTACTGAATAATCCTTTTCAGTTTACTACTAAATAAAGATTTTATAGTCATTAACTAATTAATTATTTAATTAATCACTATTATAATTAAAATTCTAATTAGAATAGTTAGCTAAATTGTCTCCAAATTAGTAGGAATAACTATCTTTTAGTTTGATTGAACTACAAAATTAAAAATTAAAATACTGTATTTGGTCAATATATTATTATTTAAATTTCTATCTTATTATTTTTAAAGATGGAAATTAATAAAATTAAGTTAATTATTTAATTATGATCATTATAAAACTAAAAAAGAATAAATTCAGTATGGAAAAAAAATTTATAACCGAATATATTATATTTACTTTTACAAAAATTATTAACTAATTTATTATAAATAAAAAATTGATATAATTATACTAAATTTACTAATATATTCATTGATGAGTTCCGTTACGAGTTACGTTACGAGACACGTGCATAGCACGTAATGCGAAACTAGTATAATATAAATATACATAAATATAAATCGAATCCCCTTGGGGATGGGGATCTCCATGGGGAGGGGACTATACTCCTCATCCCCGCCCCATCTCTGTGGTTGGAGAATGATTTTCCCCCATCCCTGCACCCATGAGGGTAATTGATAGGGATTCCCCGCCCTATTAAGGCGGATCCCCACTGGGAACGGGGAATCTCCTCCCCATTGCCATCCCTACTCTACCGAGAAGTTAAAGATAAGCATCTCCTACTCCAATTATAAATCCAAGAAGAAACTTACAAAATCAAACAAAAACTCATTAACTCTTAATGAGTTTAATGTTTTTATTTTTACATATGTAATTTGAAATATGACCTCTAAAACGCTCAACACAAAAGGAACGACTGTTTCTTAGAAAAATTACTAGAATATACTCAACCCTTACCTGTATGCTACATAACCCTAAAATCGTTTAAGCCTAAATCCAAACCCGAAAAATAATCAAACAAAACATAATCACCCTAAATCTTGATATTAATCTTAAATCCAAAACTATAAATCCAAAACCAAAATGTACTAAAACACTAATTCTAATCCAAAAATCGTACAAGCCCTAATTTAAAATAACATAAATCTTAACCATAAATCATAACCCTAGTCCTAATTCTAGTACCTCTCACCATTTGCATAATTATATAAACCCTAATCCTATATTCCAACCATAATTCTAACCCAAAATTATTGAATCCTAATCCATTTTTCTAACCCTAACACCTCCTTGTCCATACACTTTATTAATAACCTTACCCTCACCCTAAATCTATTAAACCCTAAACCTTAACCCTAATTCAAAAAACTTAATTCATAAACCTTAACCCTAATTCTAACCCAAAATGTTAGAATCCTAACTCTAATTCATTGACCTTAAAACCTAATCCTAATCCTAATCTAAATATGTGAAATCATAATCTCAACCGATCCTAGACCCTAATTCTAATACCCTAAATCCTGATCCAAAAACCATAATCTAACCTTAAAATATATTAAATTTAAAAAATTTAACCCTAAACACTAAATCATGATCCTAAACATAAACCTTAAACCCTAATTTTAATGATAAAATCCTACCCTAACTCTAATTCTGAAAATAAACCTTAACTCTAACTCTAAATTGTAGACTCTAAACATTTCATATCGTAATCCTAACTTTAAACTTTATTCCAAACCCTTAAACTCTAATCCTAGTCCATAATAAACAATAAGGTAAACCTTAAAATCTCCCCTTATACATAAACTCTAATACTAGTAAACTCTAATCCTAACCCTTGACCTAAATATATAACCATCATCCTAATATCTTAAACCCAAAACCTTAATCTTACGCTAAACACTAAAATTCTAGTTATATTCGTAACCCTATCCCTAAATATAAAGAATTCTAAACATCAACCCTAAATATACTAATCTCATTAATCCTAAAATTCTAATCTTAACTCTTATAATAAACCTAATATATTGAGATCTAAACATTAAACCCTAAATATACCAAACCCTAAAGTTCTAATCCTAAATAGGTAAATCTTAACCCTAAATTTATAATCAATAAGCTATATAACTCTAAACTCTCAAAATTTATAACCAATAAGCTATATAACTCTAAACTCTCATCCTTATATCAAAAATATACTACCACCGACCGAAAATTCTAGCCAATATCTTCTTATTATAAACCCAACCCTAGTAATCCTAACACTAATTCTAACTCTTATCTTAAACTCTAAACCATATCCATAAACCTAAAACCTAACCCTCATTCAAATTCTTGGCCCTTAGTCCCTCTCTTTAGGTTGTAATTATAAACATTAATCCATAAACTCTAATCCTAAACCTTAATTGTTAATTCTAATACCTTAAATATAATAATTAACTATAACAATAATCCTAAGCCTAAATCTTAATATTTAACTCTAATCCTAATCCTCAAATGAAAATAGATTAAAATTTAAAGCTTAGGATTCAGGTTAATGTTAGAGTTTAGGATAAGAATTTATGGATTAGAATTTAACATTAAAGTTTAGAGTTTTGAGTTTAGAACCAGGGTTCAAAATATTAGATCTTCACAAATTTCTACAAAACACAAATATATTATTAATTAGCGACCACCCATTATTTTACAAAAACAAGAGTGCAACACCAACACCAATGAATACATTTTCATGTAAATTTTTCAACTAATAAAATTCCCATCGCCCTGTATTCAAAATTGCATCTTCATCCAAAAAGCATAAGATAAGAAACATTGCAGAAGAAATAAAGAGAGGAGCTCATTTAGGCCATGAAAATTATGGCTTCCGAGAGTTTACACTCTTCAAGAAAATCAAAGCTCCTCTTAAATTTGAACAGTCAATCTTTTTCCTACTCAAAAACTTCAAACTTCAAACAAATATAAGTTTATACCAAAACAAAACATAGTGTCTCAAAAATCCTACTTATAATAACAAAATCAGGCTTAGAGCAGAACTTTTCATTAAAAATCACACTGAATCTACTTGAGAAAGAAGATATCCCTCTGAATTTCGCGACATTCAACCTCATACATAAAATTTAATGATTCCTCAACCTCCCTGCATCCATTTTTTTAATAATAACAGCAGCAATGATTATAATCTTTTCGCATGTACATTTTTTAGATTACTGCATTTCACATAAAGGGGGCATCCATTTTTTAGATTACTGCAGCAGGGAACAAAAATAAAGTTGATTGTCGCTGTTCTCAAATCCTTAAAATTCTGAAAACACATACATAGTTACAATAAGCTAGATGAATCACACAACAAGAGAGGACAAGATATTCGTACCTGATGATATTTATTTCAAGTAGGGAATCATTTGGCAAATTAGAGTACAACAAAATAAAGAGAGAAAGAACTTAGCAGAAAATGCATACATATATCCTAATACTATATCCTAATACAATCCACATCTCATCAACTAGAGTATAAAATACACCACCATTCGCATTCCGAATTTCCAAACATTACCCATATTACATGGCATAAAGTGCAGATTAAAACTGCATATATGGATACGGACCAATCGAAAAACATATGCAAGTTCAAAAACTTTAAAAAAACATTTGAAGCGGAATACATTCACTAAATTTCAACACATGTTTAATTCTTCAAAAGAAGATTTAAAAGACAACAAGTCTAATTAGAAATGGACAAGATAAAAGATATCCCTCAGAATTTCGCCAACTTCAACATGGTACATGAAGTCTGTTTAAAAATGGTCCCTCAACCTCTTTGCCTGTGCAGAAAAGGGAGCATCCATTTTCTTAAAACAACAACAATAGTAGTAGTAGTAATAATAATAATAATAATGAATGTGGTTCATGTACATTTTCCGATTACCAAATTTATCATCACCGGGATATTAAAATTAATACAATGATCTCTATTAATAATATATAGCAAAAGCACCACAAAACAAGCAAGATTAAAATAGAACTAACAAAGGCAATGAGAGAAATTCATGGGCACTTCTTTATCAAATACCTTAAAATTTCTCAAATTTACTCCATCACGGTAACCAAAAATAATAACAATGATGAAGACTATAAACAAAAAACTGAAAACTGCATAGACAAATTTCTTTCATAGCTCAGAGGGATAATGCCTTTAACAGCATTAAGCATTCTTTAATCCCCATTCAAGCAGTCAAAACATTGTGACAAATGATTGACCTACGATATCTACAACTTCACTATCGAAAACACACAGATGTATGAAAACGGTGCTACTTTAAAGTTGTCTGTTAAAACGAAGTTCCATGTCCGAAAAACCAAATTTATAAGACAATTCCAGAAAAAGAAATTTTGCTTGAAAGAAGCGCCTATTCTTACTTAGTCGAAAAAACGCAAGGCAACCAAAACATCAGTTATAATTTAACACAAGATAAACCAAAAGAAATTCAATCAAGCCATGACAAACAGGAAAGGTTTAATAAAAAAAAGTGTCTTCCCAATTCCAGCAACAGTGCAATAATCTATGAAATTAAAAGAAACAGATTAAAGCATGCGAATGTTTCTTAACAAAAACATTACTACAGTGGCATTGATTTTATCCGCACTGACTATAAAAGTAAAGCAAAAAAACTAGTGATGAAACAATTATGCCTAGAATACAATCAAGATATACATAAAAACAACAGCAAGCAACAAAAAGTAAGCACAAGAAACAGAAAATAACAAAAACCAACATATTTTCTTACAAAGTTTAGATCTAACATTCCAACTTAAACAAATTATAAAAAGACATTTTAGATCTGACATTTGACCTTGTTTTGGCTTTCAAATTGCATGAATACATCTTAAGCAAACGCAGTTTTTTTTTTTAAAGTAAAGATGAAAATGAAAGAGAATCCCTCGGAATTCGCCGATTTCGACCGGGTTCGTGAAACCCTAATTAAAAATGTGTCATGGTTCCTCGACCTGACTGCATGTGCAGAACAGGGAGCACCATTTTTACAAACAAGAAGAAGAAGAAGAAGAAGAAGAGAGTGCTGGTAACTGTAAAAATGTCGAAATGGCGTGGATTGTTTGGTCATTAAACCATCACTGCAATTCTCGTCACTGGGATATTCAAACTTCATTCAAAATCTTTTCAATATTTTAAACAGAAATAAAAGAAATCATTCAAAACAGAAGAAACGGCGGAGAGATAAGAACATTAAGGGCGTCTGTAGGGTAAAGGGTTCTAATTTATAGACAGTGGGTCAAAATACAAGGCGTTATACGGCGTCGTTTTTTTCGCTTTTCCGACTTCAAGCAAAAGCAGTATTAGTATTTACTTTATTTATCTAATTTATTTTTAATTAATTAATTATTAATCATATTACATTTTTTTATAAATTTTATTAATTTTAGTATTAAATTGTATTAATTAACTTAATCATTGTTTTTTAAAAAAAATTAGAATTATTCAGTTGAAAAAATCATATTAATATCAATAATCTATAAATTATATAATTTTTATTAATTATTTATTACTAACTTTTTAATATAAAACTAATAATACCAATGAAATATAGCTCAAATAATATAAACACTAAGGAACAAACTGTTAGGTCATGAATTCAATTTCTCCCACAAACGTCCCCTCTTTCTAATTATCAAAAAAACAACACTAATAATAATAAAAATTATAATTAAATTAAAAAAAAACAATTATACAAATCAAAAATTAAAACTGCTCAAACCAAACTAAAAAATCATATAAATTAAAACTCATGTAAAATTCCACTAATAATAATTCTTATATATATTTAAAAAATAAAAAAATAGTAATTAATTAATATAAACTGATAACCCATGAAAATATATTTTTTAAATTAGAAACTCATATATATAGAATGAGATTATTTATCAACAATAAAATTTGATTGCCAGATAAAAATCTCCAAGGAAGCTCTACAACTACAAGGTTATATGGCATTTTCATTCTTCATATACTACTTCAAGAAGAGTTAAACTCCTGCAAAACCAAAAACTTCTGTTCTATTGCTGCACAACAACATGAGTACTCCAGGTTAACCAAGCATATGGAGACGAATACAAAACATAATCACAATCTTTAACATTGTTAACATGCTATAATACAGCAGTATTAATAAACATCTTTTGTCTCGAACCAAAATATTTTCACATAGTGTCGATGTAAACCCCATTTATTTCTTACGAAATCCGCATCTATTTCCTATTCCGTAGGTGCAAATGTTTTTCACCATTTTTACAAACCAGGTGAGGAAATGAAGACCATCACCATAATTCTTCCCTCGCCTCGGTAAATGCTTCAGTAACCAAAGCCAAGAATGAATTGCCCAAGGAAACACTACACATATAAGATTTCAGATCCCCAGTTTTTTTTTTATCAAAGGTGGAAATCGACTCTTTAGAGTCTCATGTTAGTTGTTAGTTACCGAGGCGTGGTTCGAACCCACAACCTCTCGATACACTTAGAGACGCCTTAACCACTCAGGCTAGATATTGCAAAACGTGTCTGCATATTCATGTAAAGTAACGGAGAAAAAGATCTTCCATGAGAGATAAAAATTATATCTAAGCAATCAAACAAGTAATGGAAGGAGCCTTACAACTTAAAGGTGAAACTCGATTATTCGGGAGGCCCTCACTTGAGATGCCCTTCCTATGTGCAGTTTCCTTCTGCTGACCGAAGAAGCCTCTTTCCCCGTCAACACTCGATAGATGATAAATTGATGACAGGCCATGGCAACTGCCATTTACATTTGAAGAAGAATGTGATTGTGTGTCTTGATAATTCAATCCATTTCCTTCTTGCCAACCAATGGAGGAATCTGAATCTCGAGTACTATCTTTTTTGCAACCACTTCGAACCTGGTGAGATGGCTGATTAATTGTGTTGAAAGGTTAGTGTATGAACTGACATCATATTTAGACGCAGGATTCAATGACATCTTTCCAAGTTTCTTAGAACTCAGAAATCGGCCTCCACAGCCCCTTGATCTTTTCATAGCATGTTGGTGTCGAGACTCATGAAGGTATGGCTGTGATAAATAACAAAGATTTTTCAGGTACTCGAACATCATTTAAGCATTGGTTTTAGAATCACAACCTCAAAACTAGTCTCAACTTGGTGATAGAGTATGATAAAGTTCACATGAATTCGCAATTTCTCAAACTCTCACCGACAGATAGTTACCTAAACGGATATTAAACTCCCTGGGTCACTCAAGTCTCAGGAAATCTCAAAAAGGTCACTAAAGTCAATTTTCTTACAAAATGGTCACTGAACTATACCTTTCATTATAAAAGGGTTCACCCGTATAAAACGACGTAAAAATATAACATTTTTGCTTACGTGGAAAGCCAAAATTACAAAAAGGAATATAGTTTAATGACCTTTTTTTAATACGTGTTTACATGCACAGAATATGGATCATACCTTTCTAACTTTAATCGCTTTCTTTTCAAGCTCTGCCTTAGCACGCGCCTGCCTTCGTCTTATTATACCATGAAACTGTTTTGCATTCACATAAACAGGTTCCTCTTCCATTTGAAGGGGCAAAGGCATTCTGGCATGACTGATCTCATATAGCTGAGGAACCTAGCATCACACATAAATGATCAGAACTTACATAGTTCAACAGCTTTCAGTTGAACAATCATAACAGACTTTGACCTGCATTAATGAAGACTTTCAGACAGCAGAAAATGAGTATTCATATTTGCAGTCATGGCAGTTTATTATCTAAAAATTTCTTTCCACCAACTATAACTGCAAATATTTGACCATCCAATTGCAGGTGAAAAATGGTCTAACAGAAAGTCAAGTTGACATCATGTTTACACATGCAATAACGTTTGATTCCATTCTAGATGAACAGGAAAATACATAAAAATCATTAACCGGATAAGACTAGGTTTCCAAAAAAGAAACCTCCACTTCAGTTAAGAATAGATCACAAGAGTAATACCGGGAGGGTTCATGCCTTAAAGAGCAAGGTTTCAAGTTATCTGGATTCAAATAAAATTATCTAAAAGTTGTGTCTTACTCACTGAAACATATGAACATGTAGCCACATACCATAGCTTGTGGAGTATAAGGTAACATCCCACTAAATTGTGCATCTGAATATGGATATGAAGTCAAAACCTGTAAAATAAGAAAGCTGATAATCAAACATAGGTGAAGAAATAAACAAGCCAAATGCTTGCCAGAGATGTGTGGTAATTGCAATAATATATGTGCACAAACATGGGTACATCATGTTGGTATGTGAGTGTACATTATGCAAACATGCGAAAACATGAGAGAGAGGGAGAGGAATTACAATTGAGTGACCAACAAGTTCCAGTGACAGGTGTTGATGTTTAAGATTATGTTCTTGTCCGTTATTCCATCTGGTCTAGAAAGGAAACACAAGCATTACTATCAAAGCTTCAAAATACAGGTGCATATGTAGAGATTAAAACACCGGATCAAGTATGACATAAAATGTTTCTTAAAAGCAGAAGTAAGACTATTGTTTAATATGTAAGCCAAAGAAAAAACTTGAGCCACTAGATATTCCCACATAATAAACAACCATGCATATTCATGACCATATATGGCAATGATATTCATGTGCCCACTGGATCAGTTCATGGAAGAAGAAATACATAAGGTTTTCTCAGATTTTCAAATGTTAGGTGCCTTTCTTCTGTTGTCGCCATATGAAACAGAGATTTGATAAATTAACAAATCTTCCTACGAAGATGGAAGATACAAGGATATTGGGAAGAAATTGCTTAGCTCAAAATACGTAGCGGAGTCGCTGAAGTCATAATTGAGAAATGAAGGATTTTAAAATTATAATTTAAATAAATTATATATAATATCTCTCATGAATTTTCATAAATGTTCAAGTTGAAATAATTCACCTATTTATCTATTTTTTATACTAAAAATTATGGCTAATAGATAATTCTTGTAACTTTTAATTTCAATAAACTACATATAGCATCTCTCATTTAAACTTAAATAAATTATTTATTAAAGTTGTATTTTCTTAGCTTTTTTATTCTAATATTATTATTACTAGAACATTTTCATTTATTTTAATATTTATAAATTATTTATTTACCACTTTTATGAGTTTTAAATTTATATAAATTATTATTTGATTTTTATTATAAAATTTGTTATTGATTAATCATTTTTATTATTTTTCAATTTATATATACTATTTATTTAATTTTATTTATTTATAAAAATTGGTATTTACTATCAACTTTTTATTTGTCTAAATATTTTTATATTAATATACTTATTATAAATTTATTATTTTTAAAAATACGATTATAATTTATTTATATTCAAGTACCCACAATTTTTGAATTTTTTTGAATTTTTAATTTTGAATTTTTTTATATTTAGAACTATTGATAAAAAAAATTTATGAATAGAACTTTTTTTTTGCCTTAGTGAATATAACTATTGATTGTTACCAAATTAATTAATATTATTTTTAAATTTCATTAAATTGAAATTAAATTATATATAAAAAATGAAATAAATAACATTATCAGGCTATCGCACTACTACACGGATATATGACTAGCTTATTAATTCATCTATATTAAAAGGAATAAAACTAGAGTTGGCAATTCGTGTCATCGTGTCATAAACGTGACGTGTACCCATTTAAAAATAGATAATTTCCCTCAACCCGAACCTGACCCGTTTAACTAATCGTGTCAAAATGTCAAACCCAAAGCCGACACGTTTACTAAACGGGTTAACACGCGTTGAACTGTTTAACCCGTTTATCAAAACAGGCCATAACAGATCACATGTTTGGCCTGTTTAACACGTTTATTAATGACGCATTTAACCTATTTAAATGAGTATAATTAAGCAAAAAAACTCTAAAATAATCATAAATCTCAATAAAACAAATAACAATTAATAAATAATATGCATTATGAGTACATTTGGTAACATATAATAATTTAATTAATTATTATAATTAATAATAAATTTAACTGTCTTAACCTGTCTTAAACGGGTTAGCCGGGTTTAACCTATTTAACCGTGTCATAAACGGATTGACCCGTTTATGACCTAAATCCATATAATATTAATCTGAACCCGTTTAACTTCGTGTCGTGTTAATGGGTCGTGTATGAAATTGCCAGCCCTAAATAAAACACGAGTCCACGCCCATTTTGTTTTATATCAATGATTATTCAAAGAGAAAATAAGAAAACTATACAAAAAGAGGAAGAAAATAACAATAATGCTAAATTTTCTGAAATATTACATGAGCACCTCAAAAAATTGAAACTTTATATGTAATACCTTCCTAATGAGAATGCAACACATGGCACACACAAAACAAATAAAAAACGGTCAAAAACGCGTTTGGATAGGTCAAAAACGCGTCTGACATGCGTCTGACACGCGCGTCATAACTGTGCACCAGTCACGCGTCAGTTTGTCAAACTATTCAAACATGTATCATATATGTATATGTTATGTATCAGATATGTATTAAGGACATATCTGATTGTTATTTTTTCATTTTTCTAAAACAAGAATAAATAAATAAATAACTAAATATATTATTAATATATATTATTTATGTGTCTGTAAGGTGTATGTATAATATATTTTGAATTAAAATATATATGTATCACGTGCTTTAATTAAGATTCACGCATCAAATAACATCAATAACACTTTGATATGTTACTATTCACTATAAATTGAAGAATAAAAATAATAAGTTATGATCTTTTTAACTCAACTTTTATCAATATAAACATCTTTATATACATGTGATATAAAAAAAAAGAACTAACAGCAAAATTTATCTCCTTCATCAAATTTATCGTCATCGATAAAAATACTTTATATTATTAATATATATTATTTATGTGTCTAAACTATATTATTAATATGTATTATTTATGTATCTCAAAAACTATTCAAACGGGCACATTTTACTTCACGACTATTTTCATTAATAAATTATAACCACTACCATTCACGATGTATCAGAAATCTATCTTTATTTACCAGAGATCTACCGATAATACTATATCTCAAAATACACACATAATACATATATTAAAATAAAAAATATACGTCTAAACTATTTATGATATAAACAAAATTTGTGTCAAGTATGTATAGTATTTGTGTTTGAGTTATATATTTAACGCATTGAATATATAACTTACGAGTAGTTGAAATTTATCTACAACATATATTAAAATAAAAAATATGTCATATGCTCTGTAAATTGTTGAAATTATTTATCAATGATACGTGTTAAGGATATATTTATCATGTTTCATTATATATGAAAGATGTATCTAAAAATACATCTAAAAGACATATATGTTTATATAATATATATTTAAATATTCTTTGAACTGTTTCTGATATGTATTGATGATGTAGCGAAATTGTATAGGAGATGTATCGAAAATGTATCTCAAAGGCATTGAGGTACCACCATTGACGAGAATACGCATATCAAGGATATAATTATCATGTATAAATTATATATTAAAATTACCTAATAAATACATCTAAGAAGCATATCAAACACGTTTGATAAATTAATATATATTTAAAAATAAATGTATTTGAGATGTTTCTGACAGGTATCCGATATGTATAATATATGTATCTTCTATATATTAAAGATGTATCTCGAAGATAGTCGTATACTATTAATGAAACTTATTGAAAAAATATATCTCAGATACATCTATGTAACACATTTGATACGTAATTTTATAATTATTTAAAGTAACAATATAAAAAACGATATATTTACATCTCAATTACATAAATAATACATCTCAAGTACATATAAAATAGCACATATATGTATATAAAATAAACATAAACATAAAAAAAATAAACTCTGAGATAATAAATCATATATATATAATATAAATATTTATAATTTACATACAGATAAAAAATAAATTTTAGAAACAAATTGAATACATTTTAAAGAAAATTTAGATACATTTTCTAAAAAAAGTAAAACAGTGTACTAAACTATTCAGTAAAGACATTGTTGAAATCATAAAGTACAAACAAAAAAACAAATAATAGAAATTAACAACTAATAATATACTAATCTATATCACATAATGTATAAAAAAAATAAATATATAAATAGATGATACATTTTAAATACATAAATAACACATCATTCATACATACTGCTATCATATTTTCTAAGAAATGCACTGCCATTCTTATAAAAAACAATAAATTGAATTATATTCTATTAAATTATACGAATTATATACAACTCTAATAATCATAATACAAATTCAGTGTTTTTAAATTTTAGTGGTTTCATGACTAACGACAAAAAAAAAACTGACCACCCAATTTCCAAAGAGACAAAATGAGAATAATGACACAATCCTCATACCACTTTGCAAATTAACATTTCACTGCTCATCAACACCACAAACTAGAGTAAATGTTTTTTTAATTTCACCTTCCACTAAAGACAACGACAC
This sequence comes from Mercurialis annua, assembly GCF_937616625.2. Taxonomy (NCBI): domain Eukaryota; kingdom Viridiplantae; phylum Streptophyta; class Magnoliopsida; order Malpighiales; family Euphorbiaceae; genus Mercurialis; species Mercurialis annua. The sequence goes on from NC_065577.1 coordinate 10,523,742, forward strand.
AAAAAAATTCACCCGCCTTGCCGATACCAGTTACCGAAATATACGCTCTGTTTGTGTTAAGTTTGACTCATAAATTAGACGGTCTTTTCCAACAACAGGCAAATTATGAGTTTGTCTCTCGACATATTGCTTAACAGCTCCATCATTATGAGTTTTTGTTATGTAAGATACCTTTTGATGAATATCATTCAAGACTTGGCAAACTGATTGTCTATTATAAATCCAATTTCATATACACCAAATAGCCACTCCAAAAGTGCACTGCCAATTATCATCAGGAGTTCATGTCCATGCCTCTTTCATATTGAGTACTTATTCCTTTCAATTGGGAGTTGGATTACCAAAAAAACATTATTCAATGCACTAAATTATAATTTAATTACCTTTACAAACAAAATCTTTCACTTTAACCCAAAAAGCAACAAAAAACAAACCTTGATTTTTAATTAAATCACCCCGTCTTTTATTTTTTATAATTAAAAGGCATGATCTTTCAGCAACAGTTCTACTTCTAGGGTACCCATCACCCTTAGCACCTCTTTAGAGTCACCAGCACGGCCTTCTTCATCGCCATTTTCTTCATCAGTCTGAGCCATAAATCCCATGCCCACACTAATACTCTTCGGCAACTGTTTCTTCTATTGATGTTCTTTATGCTGCTGTAATTAACATATCAATCTCGTTTTTATGTCCCAGACTTCTTATAGACGCAGCCATAATTAGATCGTGGTAGTCACCGCCGGTGCAGGCGCTCAATATAGTTGAGCCCATGCTATAACTCTTGGGCATCTCACCTTTTGGCATTGATCGAGAATGGCCAAGAATTTCTTCAAGCTTCTAATCATGGGTTTTCCGGAGGAATTTCCGACGTACGCAACTAAGCAACAATTTATCGATTACTTAGAAATACGCAGAGAAATTCGATATACAACCACGTTTTAACGAGACAATTTCGTATGCTGAGTACGATCGAGTTCTTGGATTTTGGTGCGAATACGGTCGAGTTCTTGAGCTTCCAACAATAGCAGTCAATAAAAAAAATGGTGAGAGATGGAGAAGAAAACAACAAGTTTTTTATGTATTGATCTCTCTTTTTTTCAATTAAAGTGACACGCGTTAGGCTTAGATGAAGTATGTACAAATTGTAATAATTCTCCATTATCAGCTCAAAATTGTAAAGAAAAAATTAGCATTAATGAAAGATTTTGGAAGCCTTATCATTTTTGTAAAAAAAGCCCACATTCAGCCCATTCTTGTAATTTTTTCATATTCAAAACATCGAGTTTGGCTGTTAGATGACGGCATTATTGTCCCGATCCTAGGTAGCAGCCACCTGTGAGACTTGGTTATAGGATAACAAACAATTGTTGTCTTTTAGTGGGTCGGTTGATCTCATTTGTTTGAAATTTTCTTTGTAGTTTGCAAGTTGTAATTAGATGAAATAAATCAAGTTATCAGCTGTTACCAATGAGCTTTAGCTCAAATGGTATAAGCGATAGGCAGCAAACTGTTAGGTCGTGGGTTCGATTCCTCCCACAAACGCTCCCCCCATTCCAATTATTAAAAAAAAAAGTTACCAGATGTCTAAAATTAAACTACAAAGCCATGATTGATCCATAAAATATAGTAGTAGCATGAAATTGAACACCTATTCTTTAAAAGATAAAATTATTAACGTTGAACTAAAAAATTAAATGTAAAATTAATGAATTCATTCAAATCCAATTATTTTTCTTTTTTAAATTTATAAACTAGAGGTCGGTTAATGATGGAATATCTTAAAATTTCACATGTCTATTTTATATCCCAAAATTTCACAGTACTAGTTTATAAGGTAGGTAGATCAATAAATTTTTATATAAGTCAAGTCTACCTATCACTATATTAAGTTAAGTTTATTAACTCTTTCATATAGTAGTTTTCTATATTATATGACACTTAAACTCCAGACTGGGTTTCAAACCAAGAATGAAACCCTATCTGAGGTTTGTGTTGTAGGACATAACTCGGAATTCACCTGTATATCAAGTTTATTACGGAACGACCTGAAAAACAAGACGATCTTAAGATGGACCCATCATTTGACGTCGTCTATGGAAAACGACTGATTTTTCTAATAACAAATTCTTGATTTTCGGATTTGTTTAGAGATCTACATCTTTCGTAAGTCGTCGTCAAGACGAAAAAAAATTAGTAAGTTTGTTCAAATAAGCCCTTAAGTGAATCTGCCTATAGTAACATGATGTAGAAGATGTTCCTAGCCATATGCCTTAATTTGATATATTAGATAATTACATTAAGAAATCTTTGTTATCATGTATATATGATAAATCACTGAAAACAAAGGACTGACCCAATACAAGTCAAAAACCTGATAACAGAGAACACGGTCAGAAGGAACACCAGATGAGATTAACCGGGCGCTCACTTTGACGACGCTCAAGTATTTGGTGAAGAAGATGAATAATATAAGAAGAGTAAGAATTGCGGTAATAAAAAATATCTTAAGATTTAAGAATAAGGTGGTTTATATAATATACTTCCTCTTCTTCATCTGTGTTTCCTGTAATGAGGTGTCCTTTTATTCCATAAGCTAAGTTGTCCTTTTCTGCTGTTTTGGTATTCAGAGCGCGTAGGGCGCGGTGTAGGTATGTTCTTTTATCAGAAAAAATTTAGAGGTCCTCTGAGTTAACGCGACCCTTCTTCTTTCTTGTATAAAAAATGTCCTTAAACTTCTATCCCAGGCATGGTTATCGTGTTTGTGCCCGGAATGAGTTTATAAGTTAATCCCGAAGTGGAGGAGTTTCTCGTCTGGGATCGAATTTCTTGTGGGCTTTCGAGCCCGATTACTTCTATTTTACTCCAATTGGGTGTATGTGTATTACCAGAGGTTGCTTTGCCCCCAATAGGCTATTTTTTTTTTAAATTTCGTTGACCAAAAGATGTTGAAGCTGCGTAAATTATTTATGTCAAGCCTACTATTATCAACCAGGGAGAAAAGATAGAATGAGCATGAGGTAATAATTTCATATTGATTCGAACCAACCCATACGCCCCCATTTTTAATAAGATTCCGGCTATAAGCATACAAGTACTGTAATGTGCTTCTCCATGGGTGTCTGGTAGCCATATATGTAAGGGTATAATCGGCGATTTCACAGCAAAAGCAATAAGAAATCCAATATAAAAAAATATTTCTAGTGCTACGGGATAGGATTGTACTGAATTATCAAAGTCCTCCGGATTATAAGGATATTCATGTCCGCAAACCTTAGGAACTAATTTAAACTAACACACATAAAAACACAATTTAAATGATATAAACCAGTAGTTGGCCAAAAAGTTATAAAACTGATGTAATTAAATTTCTTTCACTACTCATAAGACTCATTAAATCGTTCTCTCCCACAACTTGTCTCTAATCTTGTGTAATGTTTTTTCTAATTGATTTTGATAAAATCAGTTTGAAAGGAGTTAATTTGAGAGAAGAATGATAAATGGATTTCTTGTAATTAAAGTGATAGAATCTGTTTTCAGAGAATTAATCTGATGGCTAATAATCATCTACGAACCTTGACCTTTTGGTCTTCGGTCACTAAACCTCGTGACTTTTAAAAACGATTACTAAACCCTCAAAACTTTATGGCGGGGCTCACTAAATCCTATGAGGACAAATATACTCCTGGCGCCGTATTTTTTGGTCAACTGACATTCTTAAAAAAAAATGGCGGCGCCACATTAGCAAAATACTCTAAAAAGTTAAAACACCTAAAATACCCCTTAATTTAATTAAAAAAAATTCACCCAACATACCCAATCTAACCCAAACCACCCGGTTAATCCGCCTGTCGCCACCATGCATCTGTTCATGAAGAACAGATCCCAAACAAATGTATACTTCATGAACAGATCCGTTATGAGATCTGTTCATCATGAACAGATTGAACGGGTCTGTTCATGAAGAACCGATCCATTCTTCATGAACGGGTCTGCTCATGAAGAACAAATCGTTCTTCATGATAAAGAACAAGTCGGAGAAATTTCCGGCAGTGGATGAGTGGCGGCGGTTGGTGGATAGGTTGGCGGGCTAGTTTGGGTTAGATTGAGTTGGGTTGGGTTAATTTTTTTTAAAAAAAAATTATAGGGTTATTTTGGGTTTTTTAAAATTTTAAGGTATTTTGATAACGTGGCGCTGCCAATTGTTCTTTTTTTAAATGTCAGTTGACGAGAAATTCTTAGGTAGACTCAGTCTATCACGTCATACATAGACTAAACTTATTACATAATGACACATCATTAAAACGATGGCAATCTTGTAAATTAGCTTATTACTTATTTACACATTTGAATAGTAATATTACAAGATTGCCTCATTCTAATGACGTGTCATTACGTGATATGTATAGTTTACGGATAACGTGGTGTACTGAGTCTACCTAACAATTTCTCGTCAGTTGACTAAAAAAGATGGCACTTGGGATATTTTCATCTTCATCGGGTTTAGACGGTTTAGTGATCGGCCATGGATGATTATTATTAGCCTAATTTGATGAAAGATTTGATTTTCCGTTTACTGATTTTAAGAAACCATTGTTGCAATTATTTTTTGAAACTACCATTGTTGCAATTAGAAAGTGTATTTTTGCACTTTTTAAAAGTCAAACAATGTTTTTTAAATCAGTCTCGTCTATTTGTACTTTTGAGATTATTTTACTATTTTATCTCAAAAATATCCCAAATGGATTTCCAGTTTTGGTCCAATTCTGTTCAAGACTAGATATTTGGTTTGGTTCCTACTCTGGTTCAAACCAAAATCTTCATGAATATAATTTTTCTCAACTCGAGAATCAGATAAAAACCAAGACTTTGTGGAACCAGAACCAAAACAAAACCAAAAGAACCAAATCAATCCTCAACCAAAACCAAACTAACTACAATATTCTGTTATAACACCTCATTTTATGAAATCCAAAACTGGACATTTCATTCAAGCTCAAGTTCAATTCCTAACTGTGGCCAGGGATTTTAAACACATTGTAACAGAAAATACAGTCAAATTATAGACCTTTGATACAAGCTTCGTTCTCTATCCGTTATATAGATATAACCCAGTTAGAGTACAAGTGGTGTATTTACTTTTTGTAGTGATAATTAGTTCAACAAGTGAGTCAAACATTTGAAGTCTCATACTTCCTCTTAGCGTCCTGAATATACAAAAGCATGAGTAAGCCATTCCACAAAATCTATTCCAAGTTTCGGCTCATTTACGTTCTATTGGCAATCCACCAAACATGTTGCCAACATTGCTTGCCAACATTGCTCCTTGGTTACATACGTAGTCGAAAATAAGAATGCTAAATTAATCTAACAGCAAGGAAGCAGTCACTCCGTTATGGAAACATTCCCTCCAGATATTCATCAAAGTTATCATCATCGTCGTCATCGTCCGTTTTAGGATTGTCTCCTGATATTGAAACCTTTTTACCTGTTGATAATAAAAACCCATAAAAGCATAAGCACGCTACATAGTGTTCCAGTGGGAGAGATGACAACATTGCCTTGGGATGAAGTTAATTATTGAATTTTGCCCATACCCAAACAAGTTTCCTCATCTCATGCTAAAGAATTAACAGTCATCTCATTTCTCTCCTTTTTAAATTAAATATAACCAAAATTGAGAACTAGACAAAGGTGTAGTACATCTTTAGATGTTTAGCTGAAAATAGCTAGACCCAAATCGAGTGAAACATTTATGTCATCCAATTCAAGTTTCCGATAAGAGTGCAAACAAATGCATGCAAGAAAAACAATAAAAAAGTGAGGAACATAAACCATAACGTGATATTCAAATATGTCATCATGCTACCAAATAATCGAATCACTAAGATTAAAAAGAAAGAAAGAAGTGAATGATGATAATGTATAAAAACCTTTTTTCCTCTTTGCTTTGCTCCGTTCATCATCTGAATCATCATCATCCGTGCTCGATGGTTCCCTGAGACAGACCATTGATTAACATCTATATAACCGTAGTTTGAGGCACAATAAAGCCATTATCGTTTTTTCATTGGTAAAACAGAATTAGCTCATACCTCTTTCTTTTAGACTCTTCCTTTTCCCTTTTCTCTAATTCTTGCTTTTCTTTCCTGTTTCTGTAGTTCAGCTTTTCAGTACATCTGTTCAGAATAACAGAACATATAGGAATATCAACTTAAAAGCAAATTAAATGCCAACCTAAAGTAAATTCAGTATTCACAAAACAGAAACAAAGATGTCCTTTTGCATCCAATTCCGGCATTCTCCTTATGGTCCCTTTTTATTGGTTAAGAATTAAGATTGTAAATTCCTAAGAATTTGAAGTATACTTGTAAACTTAATGATATTTATTTTCTAAGATTTTAATCACCTCTATTAGACTTCGAAATTCTACTGGTCTTTTAACACTAAAATCTTGAATTTTGTAACAAATTCTTTGTTTATAAATCACCCAAGGAACCTAATGAATGATTTCTTATGGAATTAAATTCTATTCTTGAATCATTTAAAGAGCAATAAAACTATATGGTGAGTTTTAACTTTTAAGACTTTCGACTCCATTCTTAATTTCCAAGCAAAAGAACAGACCTTCCAGAAATTCTAAAATTAACCATCACCAAGAATTATGTATGTATGTCAGTGGAACACACCTCCTTACTGTTCTGTTTCCCCAAACATTAGATACCTTGCTATCCCAGCTAAAGATCATGGATGACATATAAAGCAGAAAAGGTCTTTCTAGATTTAAGAAGGCATATACTATATGGAAGACATCCTAACGGGAGACGTCATTTGTAAATGAAATAAAATTAGCCTGCACAATACACAAATAAATGCATCACTTGAAGAAGTCTTTTTATATATTCAAAAGATAGATTCAGAGGACCTTTCTGCCCTCGTTTAGTCAAAACAATATAGGATACCGGACATCAATTTAGGTGGAAAACAACATTAAGAGCAAATTATAAGAGATTAGATTCATAATTACCAACTAACCTTTCACAAGTTACTAACTTCACAAGGGCTTGCTTGCTTTCACCAGCTTCAATATAAGAAAAGTTCACCTGCATTGCATCAACTAGAAAGTCTAATTATTAACTTTAATAATTGGTAAAATCAAGTCATGCGGCACTGCAGCTACCTAGTGGCATGCCCAAGCACAACTACCAAACCGACATGCTCAAGAATAAATAAATCAGTCAAAGACATTCCCATCCAAGAACAAGCTCACAACATAAATCATAAATGACAACAAAACTACAACTACTCATGATTCAAATCTAGTAAAAATACATACCTCATAGCTTGCCAAGCCATCTTTGTCATCACAATGTTTGTTACCACATATGAACTGCCCTGACCAAAAGGAGTCATAAGTAAATATGTAAATTCGAAAGATATAGGACAAAATAGATTTTGCACCAGCAAGAATATGCAGAAAAGCAGCCAGAAGACAAGTAGTTAATGAGGTTACATTTTCATTCCCAGGAGGGGCTTTCATGTTTATAATTTATTTTAAAAAAAAACTCACATGTTTAGAAGAGAACCCAGTACACACTAATTACATATCGAGAATTTTAGAGCCCAAAAGTTCTTAAGTGCTGTTTGTAAATCACATTAACACTCAATTAAAATGCACACACAGGACCGACATGCTGCTTTTATATTTGACCCATAAACTTCACTTTTTCTATTTTGAAGAATAATGAACTTTGATTTTCTTATAAAAAAAGAGTCAAAATAAGAGCTAGATGGAAAAACGATTTGATTTTTTTTATTTTGAAGAATAATGAACTATGATTTCTTTATAAAAAAGAGTCAAAATAAGAACTAGATGGAATAAAGATTTGATAATGAAATACAACAATATATGAAATTCAGAAACAAAAATAACACCCAGTAGCATCCAGTGTAACTGTCAATTTATGCCAATGTATCTGCCGATTTATGTTGCATTATAAACGCATCCAGAGCCTTATCACAATTGTAGACAAGATTCCTGCTACGTTGTTACCAGTTTACAGACACTGCATATTCCGGAAACTACCATTTTACTTTTGAGTACTATCAATCAAAAGAATTCACCACCTAGAAAAGCTTATTACTGTTAAACAATAGATGATAAAACACCCAAACCAGCTGTTTATCTGTTGGGCATGCATATCAAAGCATATCAGAGAAACAAAGACCGAACATTCATCCAATTGTAACTGAAAAAATCAATTAAGAGAGTTGCATTACCCTTCCCAGATATGACTTCCTTCTCTGTCCTCCATCTCAGACCAATCTAAAGACAAATTTGAGAACATGAGAAGAAGTTATTGCAAACATAATGGAGCTGAATTAAAATTCTTTAAACAGAACTGTTAACTTATCAGGAAGACTTAGTTAAGCAGAGTTGACTAACACAAATAGTTATTGATATCTCAAGTAGAACATGTTGAAAGAGTGTTAAAGTAAAGAGTAAGGCCCCATTTGTTTCCGGAAAATAACTTGTTTCTGGAAGAAAATATTTGCTTAGAAATGCAACTTATTTTCTGTTGTTTGGTAACAATACGGAAAATCACCTAGAACATATTTTTTGAGAGTTTGGTGTTGCCTAAACTTTTCTGATGATCAGCGACCGATTATTGGTGACTGGCAATGCTAGTGGTGGTGACCTAATGTCATCCCTTTTAGTTGAAATGTTAATAGTAAAAGTTTGTACTTTTTTTTGCATAAATATTGATAAGTCTGGAAACTGACTTCCCTTTTCCGAAAAGATGGCTAGGAAAAACATCTAATGAACAATTCTCTTGGACACAACAAATGCTGGATAATCAGAATATGTTTTCCTGGGAAATATTTTTTGGAAACAAAAAGAGCCTAAATGAGGTTCAAAAAGTCCTTTATTCTATCAGTGTTCAAGCAAACCTTACCTTTCATCCTAGTCAAATAGGCAATATCTCTAATAATGTGTTCTAGATGACTGATGTCATAATACGACGCAATATATAAAAATCTACACATGCCCAAACATTATTCTGAATTTTGATAGTAACATAGATGTCAGTGCCACTTTTATTAATCACACATAGTTCAGCTATCAAGTTTTCCAGATCAGGAAAAGACAGGGAAAGGAGAAACAAGAGAGAACATCAAACCGCAGTTTACATCTAAACAGGAAAATGATGCCCCAGTGATGCGTTGCACAAAGATTAGCTTTAACATATTCATAGCAGTTGATAAGAAAGGTTACTTTGACAAGCTATGATTACGGGAATAGCTACTTCAAGAAACGAATTTTAAAGCAATTTACATTCGATAACTTTATGGAATGGAAAACCACATACTTTGCCAGTCTTGTACTTTGACATGTCAGCTATACAATATCTACAGAGAGTTTAAGGAAATGAACAAGTTTTTTTAGACTATATCCTAGTAAATTTTAGTATGTGATTTAGAAAGAGAAAGCAGTGAAGTTAAAAAGGTTCATAGATTATGAAAGAAGATATCATATCAAAGGATACTCTTTAAAAAGCTTATCATAGTATCGCTTCACTAGCCTTTGCTCCCACGATGTATCCATGTCATCTTCCTCAGTACGTACAAACCTTAAACCATTAAAGAGGTAATACATATGATGCCAAAATTTTGAATTACAAGGACAAAATTAGACAAATGCATAAAAGGAATTTCCATCATTCCAAATTTCCCGTAAAAACTTGCTTTCCTATATTAAAAGCTTGCAACTATTAATTTAATAGCCCATACAGTACCTTCCATAGTCTTCCACTAACATAACAATCAGAAAATCTAAAAATGCAAAGCTAAAATCAATTGAATTCTATTCCGTCAAATATTGAGTTCAGAAAAATTACATTTGCAACTTGATGAAAAAAAGAAGTCACTTTAAAAAGAAGTAAAATCACACCAAAATGTCAAGAATTCAATTGAATACAATTGAACTCTTGTAAATAATTGATTTCAGAAAAATGAAAGAGCAAAGTTTTAAAATCAATTAATATACCTGTATCCCTCTCTTAGAGTATCTTTATCTGTCTTAATTGGCAACTTCAAATTCGTAGTAGATTTTTCTTTCCCATAGATACTAACTACACAATCAAAATTATACCTCCAAAAATTATTCATCCAATCCAACAAATTTAAACCAATTTAAAGAAATTAAACTACACCATAAACAAATCATACAAACTTATATATAAGGATGACTGTAGACTCATTCTATTTCCTAGAAGAAGAGATTGTTCATCATCCTCATTTTTTTTAGGACATAAAAAAAAGGAACCCACAAATAAAAAACTTGTTATTTGCTTAATTTCCTTTACGTCCATATTCAATTTTTTACCGTAACAAGGATTCGCTCTTCCGAGCCGAAGCTCAAAATCACTGTCAAACCCCGGAATATGGACCGCCCACAAGTTCACATACATGGAAAATCCGGGCTATAGTGGCAACAGCCCAAACCTAAACACGCCATTACTTTATTGGAAAGTGCGTAGCCAAGGTTTGAACCCGACCATGGCGCCCAAGGCGTCCATATTCAATTTTCAAAAACAATTAAGAAAAACAATAATTTAGCTAAAGGGTACCGTAATCATTCAAGAATTTCTTGTGGCGATCATAAGCGTTAAGGCCTCGAATGTAAGACTGGTATTGCCTGTGAAATAACAGATAACATTTATTAAGCACTGTTAATTCATTAGATTAAAGAGAAAAACATAAATAAAATGATAAATAAGTTACTGTTTTCGCTCTTCTTTGTCGTAGATTGTAGTTTTTAATGACCTAAAAGAAGCCATTTTTTTTGTGTAACCCTAAATTGGCAGAAGTGAAATAGCTAGAAAATGGAGTTTCTCTCTTCAATTTTAAAGGAAGGAGATGCCCGGGGTAATTGATGTTATAAGTCACTAGAGTTTTTGAGTTATTTCATTTTGATCATCAAACTTTTATTTATTTTATTTTAATGACTAAATTCTTAAATAACCGCTAACAATATCTTTTATACTAACACAAATGAAATATTTATAGTAAGCCCTAATATTAATCGTTATACATTAATATTAACGTTAATCTTAAACTTTAATATTAATTCTTAACATGAACGCTAATATTATCACATATCATAAACGCTATCAACATTAAGACGAAATTAACTATTTTTTTAAATCAATCGAGAGCAGTTTACAAGGTAGTTCGACTTGGTTACATTTTATTAAAAAATGATGGCAAAAAATACATTATCCTACACTTAAAGGTGAAATAGGATGTAAATGAGTTGGGCTGAACCAAATAGTACTAAGTTCGAGCTTGAGATGGATAGTGTCATCCAAGATCGAACTCAAACTCGAAGAAATGCAAATTTTAAATTGGAATTCAAGTTTATAGAATCACAGCTACTCACACTCGACTCGAGTATGCTCGAATCTAGTTAAAAATCATTTATTTGAAATATTAGTTTTAACTTAATAACTCAAAAAGCTAAATGTTGCCATATATAGTATTGAAGGGATCTTGCCGGTATTATATATATTAAGAGGTATATTTATGGTAAATGATATTGATAAATTCTCATGGTCAGAGTTCAAAAATATTTACATTTTCATGGTTATTGTCGTCTTACTTAGGCCCTATACTCATTAAAAATGGTAGAAAAAAGACCTAACTATTAATTCTATTGAACACTTCGTTTCTAGAAAATAAAAAGTACAAAAAAATCCCTTATGGTCAAAGATCATAACATTTAACCTAATAATTTAAAACGAGTGCAACTTTCTTTTTAATTATTTTGGTTATTATAAAATTATTCTAAATCAATGACTATTATCTTTAATTAATTTTATAATTAATTTTTTTTATTGTTATGCATGGAAAATACTGATGAATTCACGTTGTCTAGGAGTGGTAAACAATCATGGTTTGATTTCCACAGAAAGTTCTTACCTCCGAGTCACCATTTTCGCCGGAATATTACTGATTTTCGAAAAGACAAAAAAGAGAAGAAAAGATTTGGAGGTGTGAGAACCGGAGATGAACTATTAGCATATGTGGGCGGTCTAGGGTTTATGAGGGCATATGGGACTGATGATAAGACTACTAATGACCGACAACATGGGTGTAATAGAAAAGGTATATTTTGGGATTTGCCATATTGGAGGCTAAATAAGATTCGACATAATCTCGATATCATGCATGTTGAGAAAAATGTATTGGACAACATTTTTTAAAGATCCTATGGGGTATGACAAACCAGATTTGAGTAGTGAATCGAAAGATTCAAATTCTTTAAAGCGAAAATAAGATTTTAAAAGAGGTTAGGAGTTTAGAGGATTGACACAAGAGATTTAGAGTGGTTCGGATCACAAATAGATCCTACTCCACTATAGAATCTATTAATAGAGATTCACAAGGAGTTTTCTAAGCTAACTCCAAGCTTAGTGCTTTTAAGCTAAACACCAACTAATTGATTTTTCAAGGCTAATCAAGAACCTACAAGGGTGAGTTTTCTCAAAGCTAAACTCTAACATACAATGATTAGGAGTTTACAAGCTTACTCCAAAACTACAACTAAACAAGTGATTTGAAAATGTGTTTCAAGGTGTGTAAATCATTAATCTTGAAACATTGCAAATGGGTTTATATTTATACACAAAGCAATCTACACAAAAGCATAAAGAAACAAAAATGCTATTGCAGAAAACAGCTCGATCGCGCCCGTGATGCATATATCGCGCTCGTGATATATGCTTGAAGACAAATTATTCAAACGGCTAGTGCCACATGTCATCACTCCATTGGGGGTTCATGAATATATCCGTTGAATCTTCAACGATCTGATTTGTCGCGTCCGTGATGTGTTCATCGCACCCGTGGTTCTTTCAACGGTCGAGTAAGGTTTTACATGTATGAATGTCGCGCCCGTGATATAATATGTCACGCCCGTGATGCATGAATCACGCCCATGATGAAAGAAGCATCTCGCCCGTGATATACTTCTAGACAGCTTGAGATTGAAAAACTCAATTCTTGCTAGAAGGCTCCGAATCGACTTCTGATTGTTCCTATGAGTTCCTATACACTAATAAACAAAACTAGACCACTCATAGTTGATTGTCAATAAAGGAGTTTGAAATGACAAGGGTCCAACAGTTTTCAATACTGTGCTTAATGTACCTAGAAAGGCCATGCAAAATCTCGGGAAGAATTGAATGTTTTTTATGATCGTATGGGCCTAGTAAAAGATTAGGCCACCGGTAAATATCCAAAGTCGTTGTATGCTTTGAATAGGGATACAAAAAAGATTATGCTCAAATGGGCTCAAAAATTAAAGTTTCCAGATGGGTAAGTGTGAAACTTGTCCAAATGTGTTGATTTAAACAGTCGGAAAATGATTGGCATGAAAAATTATGATGGTCATGTTTTTATGCAACAACTTCTGTCAATTGCTCTTCGGAAGCTTCTTCCAAAAGAAGTGTGAGAGCCTATAACAGAATTGAGTATCTTCTTCAAAGAGCTAACTTCCACGTCACTGAAGAGCGTATGGAGCTTGCATTCCCGAAGATACTGCGCAAGTTGAAACATATTTTTCCGTATAATTTTTCGATTCGATGGAGCATCTCCTTGTACACCTTCCGTACGAAGCTATGATGGCAGGCCCTGTTCATTATCGTTGGATGAATACATTTAAAAGGTAATATATATATACACACACACACAAACACACACACACACACACATAATCTTCTTCTATCGATTGGTAATTACATAAAGTGCTTAATAATATTATTTTGTGATTGAACAGATATTTGAAAAAACTCAAAAATAAGGTAACTGATAATATTTATTTTATATTTTTGTAGAGTTATATTAAACTATAAATTTTCCACTTTTTATTTCAGGACCGTTTCCAAGTGGAGCTTGCCGCTGTGACCCAGTCTCAAGCGGCCGGAGAAGGTAGTTCGTCGACTCCGGAGCCAATCGACAAGAACGAGTTGTTTCTGTCTCTCGACGGAGGTCAAAAAGCAAAGGATCTACAACAACAATTTAGCTTTTGCATCCTACATCGGCCAGACAAGCCGGCTGCGTCGCAGTTCATCACAAACACAGTAGCAGATGTGGGTCGTCAGGGATGAGATCGAGGAGTGCATTGCTGGAGAGGTTGACGACCGAGTCAAGCAACATATGCGTGTTATGAAAGCTTCCGTGGACGACTGGATCGATGATTGGGTTCGTGTTGAAATGGCAAAGTTGATGACTACACTCTAACCAGAGCTTCGCCCACAGTTCCCCCACCCCCACCGGATGATGAAGACACTACACGTTTACATTGTCTTATGTGACAGTTTTTAACACTTGGCTATATTTATGTTATTTATTTCTTAGAATAAATTTTGTAAACTTTCGACTAATTTTATATATAATATGGATTTGATTATGTTTATATATTGTCTCTCATGTGTATGAATAGTGTATGTAATAGCTTTATTCAACAACAAAAACAAAGGTCAGAAAACGGAAAAATTCTGTTGGTAATTCAGTGTAATTGCCGACGAAATTTTCCTTTTTAGCGATGGAATTTCCGTCGCTAAAGTCACATTAAACAGCGACATATTTGACTGTTAGTGACGAGAATTTTCGTTGGAGAGGTGAATCATTGCTGACGGTAATTAGCAATTGAAAATTTTGTCGCTAAAATTAGCGACATAACTTTCCGTCGCTAAATGGTCGGGCATTAGTCGGTGAATCTGACCAATTTACCGACGTAATTTTCTGTCGGCAATTTAGCGACATAGGATATTTTTATGTCGCTAAATCATTAGCGACCATAAAATTACCGTTGTAATTAATCTGTCGGTAATCCTCACTAATGCAAATTAACGACGGATTGTAGGTGATTAACGATGGAAATTTCCGTCGCTAAACACCTGTGTTTCGAGTAGTGGTTTTGAATTGTTTTAGTATAGTTTTTGATATTTTTTTAATGAAATTGTCATTTTCTTCATTAATGATGTTTTGAACTGATTTTTAAATGTTTTAAATAAATTTTAAAAACCGTTTGAAATTATTTAAAACTGTTATTTTTCGAAACCATTTGAAACTGTTTGAAATTGTTATTTTTGAAATTGTTTGAAACTATTTTTAGAAACTTTTTTAAATTGCTTGAAACCATTATAAACTGTTTGAAACTATTTTAAACCATTTTAAACTGTTTGAAGCTGTTGCTCCCTCCGTTCGCAATTGATAGGCTGATTTGAGTTTATATTAAGAAATTTAGTTAGTTAGGTTAAAGTTTCACTAGCTACCTAGAATACCCTTATTTAGTGGGCAATTTATGTTCAATGCGTTTTTACTATACCGATACAATCAATTATCAAAATAAGCGTGTACAATTAAGTGTAGAAGATTTAATTATTGGAACATGCTTTACGTTTCTCTCAAGCATTTTTGCCTAGTAGAGAGGTTATACTTGTAACATCCATTTAATACTGCATGTATGTACTAGTATGTAAGTTTAATCTCAGCATAAAAAAAGTCTTGAAATTATCAACCATTATCAAATATATTATCAAAACTACAACTAAAATTAGTTTTGTTGACTTTCAGATTTGACCAAGGATATTTTAGATAATTACATAATCTACTAACTACTAAAAAATGAAATCAGCACATAATTTGGAACAATCATAAATAGAAATCAGCCTATTAATTGCAGACAGAAGGAGTATTTTTTTAGAAATGTTTGAAACTGTTTTTACACTACTAGAATTATGTTATTTAGCGACGAATTTTTCCGTCGCTAAATGGCCAAAGTCCGTCGATTAGTAATTTGTCGCAATTTTTCGTAGTGACGGAGAAAAAATTTAGCGATGAAATTTTCAAAAATTAGTGACAGATTGTAGTGACTGATTTGGACACGGATTTGAGTCCGTTACTAATTTAAAAAAATTAAAAAAAATATTTTTTTAAATTAATCGTAAAATAAAGGGTTAATGTCATAACAATTCACTAACTTTACACGTTTTCTCATTTTAATCACGGAATTTAAATTTTCTCGTTTTCATGCACGAACTGCCATTTTTCTCAAATTCATGCACGGTGCTGAGGTGTCACAACTCCATTGGTGTAATTTGCTGAGGTGGAGGTCATTTGACACCAACGAATGAGTGCCACCTTAGCAGCATGCATGAATTTGAGAAAAAGTGATAGTTCGTGCATGAAAATAAGAAAATTTAAACTACGTGATTAAAATGAGAAAATGCGTAAAGCTCGTGATTTTTTTTGACATTAACCGTAAAATAAACGAACCAAGCCGTTCACCGCATACGGGTGTAAACGAACCAAGCCGTTCGCGAGCAGCTCAGTGTTCGGCTCGATAAGAGTTCAGTTCATGTTCGTTCGGATTCTAAACGAACCGAGCTTGAGCTTGATTTTATGTTCGTTAATATAAACAAGCCGAACGTGAACGTTGTGCTGTTCGGCTCGTTTACGTTCACGAACAGCTCGATTAAGTGTTCGTGAACGAGCTCTATTAAGTGGCCGTGAACAAGTTCGTGAATGAGCTCGATTAAGACTTCCTGAACAAGCTCATTTAAAACTCGATTAAGTGTTCGTGAACTAACTTGTATCTAAATTTATTTATATAAATATATTATATAACTATAAAAATAAATATTTAACAAAAAACTACGTAGTTTTGAATAATAAAAATAATAACCTAAAATGCTAAGCAAACTAATAACCTAAACAGACTTTACAATTCTAAACCCTAATGCCTCTCCAATATTCAATTTCTTCACGCCACCTCTCCAATATTCAGTTTCTTCTTCGATTTGTTCACGCCAGTAACCCTTCACACTGGTGACTCTTCACGCCGCCATAGCGGTCTGCTCTTCGTCGCCTCTTCTCCTTCAACGTTGTGGTCTTTGTTATCTCTGCTTGTAATATCCCGTAAAAATTTTGAAATTTAATTTGCGAGTTTCGGAAATTATTTGAGTCGTTTACGTATTTGAAAATTTAGTTTGGTCCGATTCAAGTCCGGGTTGGGCGTGGTTCGACCAGTATTGGGTCGAACCAGGCCTCGTTTGAACCAAAGGTCTCAAACGAGACCTGGGTTGGTTCGGTCTCGAACGAGAATTGGAAATCTCGTTCGAGACTTCATAACCTTGGTAGGTCTCGAACGAGACCTGAAAATCTCGTTCGAAACCTGCCTGAGAATCGTGTTGAGGAACGATTCTGAAGCCCTTCCCCCGCATATCTTGGCCCCGAAATCTCCAACTTCTAACTTCACAATCCAAGCTCTATTTATTCCCTTGAATTCTCATCAACCCTAGCCGTATATGTGTTCCTTGCATCTCTGAAAGTCATCAACTCCATCGCCATCATCAGTAAGCTCTTCCTTCACAAAACCCAGTTTTTGTTCAATTACGTTGCTTCCGTTCGAAATTAATATCTCCCTCGTTTCAATACCAAATCGTGTTCCGTTTGATTCCAGAGATTGTAGACTCAGCCCTCTACAAGTCCGAGCTTAGTTTTCACACAACGGTGCATTAACTTTCTCGTATTTGATGTAACTGTTGCCGCATTTATGTAAATTCTATTTTTGAGTTCTAAATCGACCTCTTTGAATTTCAATCCGTTTCGCAGCCGTTTGGAGATCGAAATCAGTTTTGTTTGTTCCCCATGATAGTAGACTCGTTCCTCTACTTTTCTACACTTTTCTTTCGTCAAACGGTACGTTAATCAACCCGTATTAGTCACCGCCGTTTCACCGTTTTAAACGCGTATAAACTGTGAACTTAGAGAATTGTCACTGTCAAATTCATTCTTCATTCTTATACTTAGATTTCGATACCTTAATGTTATTAATCTATGGATTATTGGATTGTTCAGTTTTAAACTTCAGTTTGTGGTTGCCACGGTTTCGGCTTGGCTTCGTTTTCGTTTCTCTGTTAATTTTTAAACTACTGCCATTGATGTTATGTTCTTGAGTAATTGTTATTTAAATGGTGATATCAACTTGTTAGTCTTGATGGGGTCACAATTAGTTTTGATTGTTAAGGAAATTAATGAGTTAAGATAGCTTGGAATGAAGGTTTCTGCATTTCATTTTAGCCTCTGTATGTTGGGTTTCAATTTGACATGCTAAATGAAGAAGATGATGTTGTGGCAAGGGATGATTGGCCAATTTGAATTGTTTTTGGCTAATGGTTTGTTTTGGTCATTAAGTTTTTGTATCTAAAATACATTGGGTCCTAAACTTATCTTTTAACTGTTTTAATTGATTTTTGATTTCAATTTGCGAAATTGATTTCGACTTATTAATTAGCAATTAAATAATATTATTATTTATAAATTGAAATTTACTTGAGACATTTACATTTTACATTTTAATTTAATGTTAATCTTATTAAAAGAAAAAAATTAAATTATTTTAAATTAAATTATTTATTTGGACTATATAAAATGAGTATTGAAAATTTCATTTCTATTTGAAAGATTATCAATTTAGATATATTATTTTTAATACCTAAAAATAATATTTGAGTTATTTAAAAATTAAATTAATAATTATTATTTAATTAATAAATTGAGATTTTGGCTTAGGGGGATAAAGTGATATTGTTGCCTCATTTTGTTATTTAATTATTTGATATATTTTCCGGTAATATTTAATTACTTGGGTTTCAAGCTATTGAGTTCTATTTTGATATTAATTAATATTTTATATAATATTAGTTATAAATTGTGGTTTATAACTCTGGTTTTATGGTTGGGTCGGTTTGGACTTGGGTCACCGACATGTGGGTTTAACTTGGTAGTTTTGAAAAACTCGGCTAACTCACTATTTGAGTAATTGATTTTATTTATCAAATAAATATTATTTTAATAATATTTTCGGATTGGATTTAAGTGCGAACTCAATAGTCTTGAATTAATTACGGCATTACATTTTATTTGAGAATCGTGTTTTTCTGTGATTTATCTGGTTATTTAATTATGCTGGTCCTACGTGGTGTCTAGTGATCTTAGAGTTAGGGGTCGTACGGATTTTAATCTATTTATTATTTTAGACCCGTCGACTGCTCGTGCTTCGGAGTCTACGCAGGGTTAACTGTTTGCTAAGATCACGTGGATAAGCAAACTGTGAGTTTGTAGTGCTATTTACCGCTTTATTAAGTACCGCATCGTATTTTAATATTATAAATGTTTGTGAACTGTTTTTACGGATTATGGAACTGGATTGAAACGAGCTACTCGATAGGCTTGTATCGAGACTGTGTGCACCGGTGAGTACTCTGGGAAACGGCAGACTAAAGTCTTGCTTACGCTGGTATATGTTTATGACGAGAATTTGTTCCCGTCCACTCTGGGTTTATCAGTATGCTATGTCATACTTACGCTGAGATCATTTCAATACTGTTTTCCATAATCATACTATATTAGTATAAACTGTTTTGATTTAAGGGTTTTAAACTTAATAAATGTAAAAAGTATTGCGAACTCATCTCAGTATATATGACCCCGTTGTTTTCCCAAATTTTCCAGGTTTATGATTCAAAAGCTGGTCCACTCCGATTCTTTTGATTCCTCGAAGGTTTTTGTGTTATTAAACTAGTTTCTGTGTTCGAACTCTTAGACCGCAGTAGAACTAGTTTATATATTACATTTGTTATTACTTTTGGGATTATCGATTAGATCGATTATTTATTATTAGCATGTTTACACTGGATTATTTTAATATTATATTTAAGGCATGTTGTTGAGCATTTTGGACATTTAAGTTATTTATATTAGAACTGTAAAATAAATTGCTAGACTTAGGTTGGAGTCTCGGTTGCCCCCCGAGCAATTTCTGCAGGTTTAAATGATTATTTGATTTCCGCAAGACTTGCTACGGGTTTTGGTACGACCATACCCATACCCTAGCGCCGGTCACGATTCATGAAATTGGGTCGTGACACTGCTCCTTCGACGACCTGCTTTTCGGCCACCTCTTTTGTTCATCGGTCTTCTTCTACTCAAAATCTCTGGTGTTCGTTCTCCCCTGCTCCATCGTCGACCACAGCTTCTTCCCTGAGGTTAGTAATTTGAAAGCTGTTGAAATCCTTCATTACTTTGTTTTCTTCTTTTATCTATACTAGCTTTCTAAACAAATCACCTACTCGTCCTAAACAAATCAATAATCACATTTGAAATAGGGCTGTTCATAGAATGCAAAAAAAAGACACTGAAATGCCTATAATGAAAATCCATAAAGAGATGAGAATAATTACTACTTTCTGCAAGGTAATGTCATAATAGAAAATTATTATACTATACCTTTTTCAGCCACATTTAAATCAAAACTTCATTTGTATAATATCATTAATTAAGGTAAATGTTGTCATTTTATACCTGTTATTT
This sequence comes from Mercurialis annua, assembly GCF_937616625.2. Lineage (NCBI taxonomy): Eukaryota > Viridiplantae > Streptophyta > Magnoliopsida > Malpighiales > Euphorbiaceae > Mercurialis > Mercurialis annua. Next base: position 10,544,181 of record NC_065577.1, read on the forward strand.
AACTATTATATTTAAAATTATTGTTCTATTATATCTGATTATTATTTGTATTTCTCTTTGTTTTTTTGGGACAAGGATGATATCAATGAGTACATGATCCCAATAATTCATAATTTAGAGAAGATCTTTCAGAATGTTTATTTCTAATGGCTTTTTGGACAATCGGTTGTTAAATTTATCTTTAGAATTTTATGTTGCTTATATATTTTGTAATTTATGTTTGGATAATTTTTTTGTTGGATTTATTGGCTGTACTTTGAAATTTATTATGTGTTTGAAAAAAAAATCATTATTAGGTAGAACGTGTTTGGCAGAACGAGTTAAACTCGTGTTCGTTTGTTTAGCCACTAAACGAATGGGCTCGCGAACAGACTTATCGAACAGGCTCGCGAGCGAGCTCGTTTATTACTTATCGAGCTCGTTCGCGATCCTGTTCGCGAGCTTGTTCGTTTAGCGGCTAAACGAACGAACATGAGCTGAACACGAACCGAACATGAACACCTTGTTTAAAGCTCGAATGAACATGAACCGAACATGAACACCTTGTTCGCTAAATGAGCTGAACATGAACACTTCAAATCTCGGTTTGGCTCGGTTCATTTACACCTCTACCCGCACGTAACTCCACCTTAACCAACTCAGCTTCTTGTTAGAGCATCCATAATGGTCACTCATCCTTCTCATTGCTTCCACTCAAGACTCTTTAATCTTGTAGTTCTCCCGCACGTAGCTCCACCTTAACCAACTCAGCTTCTTGTTAGAGCATCCACAATGGTCACTCATTCTTCCCATTGCTTCCACTCAAGACTCTTTAACCCTGTAATTCTCCCGCACGTAACTCCATCTTAACCAACTCAGCTTCTTGTTAGAGCATCCACAATGGTTTACACTCTAATGAGTGTAATAACATGCCATATCATTATTCCATTATACTTTCGTCCATTACACTTTTCTCCACTATCAATTATACCTTTAAAGCAGTGTTTTGAAAACAGAACCGGTGACAGAACCGGTGTGATAATCGGTTCAGGGTTTAACCGGCTGGACCTGTTTAATCACCGGTTTAACCGGTTGGACCGGTTTAGTCACTGGTTCAACCAATTGTATTAAAACAGGGGACACTATTGTGTCTTATCAACCTGCCAGCTTACCATGAGCTGTGACCCACTACTGTATATTATGACATTTAAACTTCTTTTTTTTTTCTTTTACAATACAAATTATTGTTCTTATAGACCATTATCATAGTTTTTTTCTTCTCTTAACTTATATTCTTTTCTTCTCTTTCTACTTATTTCTTATCAAATCTATAACACAGAGAAGAAAATAAGCAAAATGAAGTAAAAAAAATCATCTAATTTTGAGTCTTCATCATGTCAACTCATCTTCATAGTACAAATAATCTTTACTCTCAGAACCTTAACCATAGTAGTGCCAGAAATTCAGTTGTAGAATTACTATTTTCTTCCTTTAACCATCTCTCAATAGATTTATTTTTATATTATCTTTCTTAAAACCTAAAACTCTTTAAATAATAACATATTCGCTTAGATCGATGTTTTTGAATTTTTTCTTATCACAAATTTCATTGTTTCTGTAATAAAATTCATAGATCTAATATAATATGGTTTGTTGGTAGTGAACCGGACATGTTTTCTGGTTTAGCTGGTTCAACAGTCCGGTTTTTTCCGGTTTAAAACCATTGAACCGTAAATCCAGTTCTTAAGGTAGAAAGGACCGTACTAGTCTCTGCTTTCCGGCCGAACCGGCCAGTTCGGTCTGGTTTTAGAACAATGCATTAAAGCATAATGAATAGGTCCCATAATATTTATTTTTACCATATTTATACCTATAATCATTTATTTTCATAAGAGAGAATTAAAAAAAATTGAAGAATTGTATATAAAAAAGGAGTAGAATTGAATATTTATAATAAATATTACAAAATTTGTTTTTTAGAGTTGAATTTGGTTTGCAGATTTGCACCTTCAAATCAAATTCAATTTCTTACCATAGCATACTGTAGGAGAAATTCTTATGTGAGCCTAATTTGCCACGTAGGATTATGAACAATCCATTAAATGCATGACACATTGTGTAATTAAATGGCATAACCAATCAATAAATAGCGTTTAATTCTAATTAAAAGATCACTAATTAATGATACAATTTATTGATTGGTTATGGTATTTAATTACACCACGTGTTATGCATTAAATGAATGGTTCATAATCCTACATGGCGTATTAGGTTCACACAAGTATTTCTCCTACTGTAGGCAACGGTAGGAAACCCACTTTTTACATCTTAAATGTAAAAATTGAGGCCACACTGTTGGTATAGAACCGTTTTATATCATGAAATGATTCTATACAAATATTTATTACACTTTCTCTCACTATAGCAGAAAGTGTAATGATGAGTATAATAGAGGGTTCTTACATTCTCTATTATACCCACCGTGGATGCTTATATATATATACAAAAAACAACAATTATTTGTTTACATAATTTAATCACACATTCTAGGATAATTATTTTTATTATGATTAATAAGTTTTTTAAATAATTATTTTTTAAATAAATAAATAATTATTATTTTTATTATTTCATAAATAATTATGTTTTATTTAAATATTATTATATTTACTTAAAATATTTAATAAATATTTTTTAAATAATTTATTTTTTGGCAACGCAGTCTAGCGACGGATGTTAAATCCGTCGCAAAAGACGAATTTAAAGACTGATTTTAGTCCGTCGCCAATTGCGTCAACAAAAATTGCGGAAGTTATCCTGCAATTATTTAGCGACGAGTTTAGGGACAGATTAAAAATCTGTCGCTAAATTTGTCAAAATAATTGGCGGGAAATGAGGATTTAGCAACTGATTTTTAAGAAAAAATTAGCGATGGAATTTGAATCCATCGCAAAAACATTTTTTTCTATTAGCATTAGAAGCCATTTTAAGTAGTTTGAAACTATTTCTTATCGACTGTTTTAAACCTTTTTCAAAGCTTTATATACTGTTTGAAACCTTTGTAAATTGTTGTTGTAAAACCATTTGAAACTGTTTTTAGATAAATGTTGTAGATTATGTTTTTGGAATATGTTTGAAACTCTTTTGTAGTTTTTTAAACGATTGCAAAATTGTATTTTAAAAACTATTTGAAATCTTTTTATAAATAGTATTTTTTTAAATGGTTGTCAAAGTATTATTTAGCAACTGATTTAAAAACTGTTTTTTTGTAAGTTGCAAATTATCACTACAAGAAATTTGATTTTTAGAAACGTCGGTTGTCGTTATGAAAATTCAAAATATGATTATTAAATTTTTTCAACAATGATAAACGTGGTTGTGCGTGTCGGCGTAATGTAATGTTTTTCATAATGACTTTTTTTAGTAATGATCGTTGCTATGTTACAAAAGCTATACGATTGGTTGTTAAAAGATATTAATAACTATAAAAAGTCGTTATCGAAACATTGTTTTCTATAAAAAGTCGTTAAAAGATATTAATAACTATAATAACTATGATTTAAGTATTTTCTAAAAAGTCCTAAAAAAATAGTTACAAATCATGAATGATTTAAAAAAGTTTTAGTTAACATAAGAATAAAATTTATCATTTTGAATAATTTTAAAAATAAGTAATCCAATCAATTACGTTTCTGTAACCTAAAAGAATCTTATAAAAAAAAAAAATTAAATATCGATGCTTTGCCAAAACACACATTTTATAATAGAATGTGAGCATCCATTTTATTGACAATTGGAAAACGAATTACACAAACATATTTGACGGATGTTGTAAAGTATTAAGAGTCACAATATTTGATTTATAGGTACTTCGAGAAAACAGAAGAAAATCATTGAAGAAATAGAAGACACAATTTTGACAATTTTTTATAAAAATTATAATAACAAAAATATATAATATGTATTCAATAGTTTAAAAAAAAATTATTATTATAATTATCAAAATATATTTTATTTTATTAGTATATACATTGTAAAATTTTAGTTTTTTTTTGCATTGTTTGTACTTCTCTATCTCATTATGATGGTCAATTTTATGAGCATAAATTAAAAGAAATTAAATATAAGAACTAAATAAAGGCAAAAGTTTTAAAAAAGCTTATATAAACAAAATACTAAAAAATACACGGGTCTAAAGATGGTTTTACCCTTTATTAATGTTTAGGGTAAATATATATATGAACAAAGGATAACTTTACCTCCTAAACTTGGCGCAAAGTATTAAAAACGTCCAAATTAATAAAACGGGATCACTTTTACCCTGAACTTGTCAAATTTGGTACAAAAACCACCTTCCCCACTCTCACCTAAGAGAGTGAGATACACTCTCTAACCCTAGGTGGTTTTTAATGGCTAAAGGCTTAAAATGATCCTATTTGTTTTTAGCTCATTTTAGATTAATACCAAATAATTAAAAAAAACATATAAATCCTTTTTATTTTAAAACATTATATATCCAATTAATATTAGTTAAAAATATAGAGAATTATTATACAATTTTTACAAAAAAAAAATCAATTTTTTTTTTAAAAAATTCCTCCGGCGAGGAGGAGCAGCTCCTCCTCGCCTCAGAAGAGGAGCAGCTGCTCCTCTTCTCAGAGGAGGAGTCCTCCTCGCCTGCTCCTCGCCTGAGGAGCGATTCGCTCCTCAGGCTGAGGAGCAAGGAGCAAATCTGCTCCTCGTCAAACCCACCGCGCAAGGTGGGTTGTTTAAAATAGACCCGACGTCGGGTCTGTTGTTTACAGACCCACCAGAGGGTCTGGCGGCAGGTCAAGAACAGACCCGCCGGTGGGTCTGTTCATCTTCACCAGATTGGCCTTCGGCCAATCTGTTGAAGAAAGTAAAAGAAAATTGTAAATTTTTATTTTGGGGAAAAGATTCAAAAAGATCCCTGTTTTTATTTATTTTAATCATAATTTAATTATATTTAATTAGTATTTAAATGTGATTAATTAGAGTTAATTATGGTTTTTATTAAACTCACTCTCCAATTAAGTGCCACGTCAGCACTGAGGGGGATTTCGATCCGGTTTTGCTAAGTTCAGGGTAAAAGTGATCTGATTTTCGTAATTTGGACATTTTTGATATTTTGCGCCAAGTTCAGGGGGTAAAGTGATTCTTTGTTCATATCTATACTATATATAAAAGCACGGATGGGGGGGGGGCAGACAAATTTACCGAATAATCCTTTTCAGTTTAGTATTAAATAAAGGTTTTATAGTCATTACCTAATTAGTTATTTAATTAATCACTATTGTAATTATAGTCCTAATAAGAATAGGTAGCTAACTTATCTTCAATTTAGTTTTAATATATAAAAAATAACTAAATTGTCTCCAAATTAGTAGGAATACCTATCTTTTAGTTTGATTGAACTACAAAATTAAAATACTGTATTTGGTCAATATATTACTATTTAAATTTCTATCTTATTATTTTTAAAGATATTATTAATAAAATTAAGTTAATTATGTAATTATGGTTATTATAAAATCAAAAGAATAATAAATTCAGTATGGAACAAATTTAATAACCGAATATATTATATTTATTTTTACCAAAATTCTTAACTAATTTAATATTAATTATAAATAAAAAATTGATATAATTATAATAAATTTACTAATATGTTCATTGACCAGTTACGTTACGAGCCACGTGCATAGCATGTAATGCGAAACTAGTATATATATATATATCAAAAAGTATAAGAAAGGGACAAATAAAATGAAATGTAATGAGTAATTATTTTATGAGGAATATTTGTGTGAACCTAGTTTGCCACGTAGAATTATGAACTATCCATTCAATACATAACACGTGGCGTTATTAAATGTTGTATCCAATCAATAAATATCTCATTAATTAATGATATTTTAATTAGAATTAAATGTATTTTATTGATTGGATACAACATTTAATAGCGCCACGTGTCATGTATTTAATGGATAGTTCATAATGGCAAACTAGGTTCACACAAGTATTTCTCTTATTTTATGTTTCAAAATTAAAATTAAAATTAAAAACATGCCATGTTTATGATAAAAGACATATTGTCTAAAACCAAAAATAAAACTAATGCCATGTTCATTATGTAAGACATATTATCTCAAAAGTTATATTTTGAAGCATGCAGGTGTTGGAAAGCAAAAGGAAACACATCATAGAGACTCGTGTGTTTGCAGTCATTTTTAGTACAACTTAACTTTTATTTGACTTACCCGCCGATCACTACACCAAACCAATTTTCACTTCCTTTTTAGTTCATAGAGCTTCCCTTTTCATTAGTTTATTAATAAATTGCAGTACAGTTTTTAATTTTTGTACTTCATCTCTCACCAAATCTGTGCTTTCCTGTATATTAACCAACTTGATAGATATGAGCCAACAGCCACAAAAATAATAATTAAAACATTTTTCATATTTGTTTTTATAGAGTTTAACTTGCTGATCATTTATAGTAAAGAATACTCAGGTTCAGGATACTTGGTCTCAAAGCACAAACTATTTTCTATCAGAGTAACTTGAAAGTATATGAAATCTAGATTATTATTTTTAAATGTATCCTTCAATTGTGTAGCTCACTATATATAATAATGCCCTTGGAACTCGTATCATTCACCAGCTTTCCTTCATAATTTCTATCTGAAAACTAGCAGATGGCTACTACAAAATTCTCATTCTTAACGATTTCGCTTTTCTTATTCGTAGTATCACATTCAGAAGCTGCGCTTGATGCTCATTACTATGACCAAACATGTCCACAAGCTGAGAAAATAATCCTACAGACAGTTCGTAATGCTTCGATCTATGATCCTAAAGTCCCAGCTCGTCTCCTCAGAATGTTCTTCCATGACTGTTTCATAAGGGTACATCATAGATCACATGCATGCCTACAAACACAAACTTATGCATGCAATTAAATTTCATTACTCAATGTCAAGATAGACATATTCACATGATTGTGCAATTTAGTTTGGTCACATGTTTATAAGCATGTTAAAAGTAATGAAACATGTCTGATCTCATTGTTTACATATTGACAGGGATGTGATGCATCAATTTTGCTGGACTCTACCTCTCAAAACCAAGCGGAGAAAGACGGTCCTCCAAATATCTCAGTTCGATCCTTCTATGTGATCGATGATGCCAAAGCTGTGCTCGAGGCAGTTTGTCCGCACACCATTTCATGTGCGGACATCATAGCAATAGCAGCAAGAGATGTGGTAGCCATGGTAATGAAACAAATATACTATAAAACTATCTTGTGAAGGCCTTAACTTATTATCATATATATATTTATGTTCTTCTATTCCATCAGTCAGGAGGACCTTATTGGAACGTATTGAAAGGAAGGAAGGACGGAAGGGTGTCGAAAGCTAATGACACCATTAACCTTCCGGCCCCAACATTCAACGCGACGCAGCTCATTCAAAGCTTTGCGAAGAGAGGTCTCGGAGTCAAAGACATGGTTGCTTTATCGGGCGGCCACACTCTTGGTTTTTCACACTGCTCCTCATTCGAAGCACGGCTTCACAATTTCAGTTCAGTGCATGACATTGATCCAAGCATGAACAGCGAGTTTGCAGAGAAGCTACGAAACAAATGCCCACAACCAAACGCGGATCATACTGCAGGAGAGTTCCTGGATACGACCTCTGCGGCTTTTGATAATGACTACTACAAGCAAATCATCAAAGGAAAGGGCGTCTTTGGATCGGATCAAGCGTTGCTTGGTGATTACAGGACCCGGTGGATTGTTGAAACATTTGCTCAGGATCAAAGCTTATTCTTTAGGGAATTTGCTGCTTCAATGGTAAAACTTGGAAATATTGGGGTGACTGAAAATGGAGAAGTCAGAAGTAATTGCAGAGTGGTTAACTGAGACAGAGATGGCGAGGGAGTGCAGTCTTTTTTGGAGGGTTCTCTTTTGTATATCTTTTTTTTTTCAGATCAAAATAATGAGAGGCTGAACATCTTATAAGTGATTCTTTATCTCAATAAATTCATTATTCATTTCGGTTGATTGTTGCAACTATTTTCCATGCTTAGACCAATTCCACTTTAGCATCGTATGAATTTTTTTACCAACCGAAAATTTAATTTACCGACGGATTGTATGCTGCGTTCCAAGCAATACGAAGACCATGAATGCGACCCCAAGCCTCCGCTTCAAGCACACTGCAATATCCCAAATTTAGGGTACAACCCCTGAGCCACCGTCCTGTATGAGATCTGATTGTTAGATAATGCAAACAATTATACGAGTTACGTATTATGTCAAATATAATTACAGTAGAAAAATTCCCAGGAAAGATCGGAGGATCACAAGCGGACCGCTTAAATACCGATCTTTCCTGGGAATTTTTCTACTGTAATTATATTTGACATAATACGTAACTCGTATAATTGTTTGCATTATCTAACAAGTGGTATCAGAGCGTATGGTTGAAAAAACTAAATAATTTCTATACATAATAGATTTACGTATAATTGATAGATTTATGTTAATAATAGATTTATGATTTAATTACATATAAAACATAAAGTTCATGATAGTTAATTTAATTATTAGTTCATGATGAAATTATAATTTACATGTATTTTATATGTAAATAAATATATTAATTGTTATAGTTTAAAGTTACCAAAGTAACTTAAACTAGAATGAATTTGACGTATATAGTTTAAAGTTACCAAAGTAACTTAAACTAGAATAAACTTTACATATATAGTTTAAAGTTATCAAAGTAACTTAAACTATAATATATGTATTTTAATACCATAATAATGTATAATGTTTGACAATCGATAAAAAAAAAAAAAAAAAAAATTAAATATTTATCCAAAGATAAATTATTATTTTATGATTGTTGAACAATATTAAGATATTTTAGTTAAATATATTTAATTATCCAAAGATAATAAATATATTTAATTAAAATGTGATAATTATCCATTATGTTTATATATATGGTATTTAAAGTATGATGTAGTGTCTATCCAAAGGAGACCTACTTTATGAAAATATAGTATTTAAAGTATGATGTAGTATCTACCCAAAGGAGAACTACTTTATGAATTTTTCTGAATATAAATTAATTGTGAGCTTTATGTTATATTTTGCAGCTGTTGCAATTCATTCACATGCATCATCTGTTACTGTTTTTAATGGTACAAACTTCTCTGAATGGCACGAGCAAGTTGATTTCCATTTAGACTCTATGGATCTCAACTTAGCTTTATTAGAAGTTAAGCCCGCTGCTATAACTGATATAAGTAGTGAGGCTGAGAAGTTACACCTTAAAGCATGGGAACGCAGTAACAGATTATGCCTAAAATTTTTCCGAATGACAATTGCCAACAACATTAAGTCTACTATTCCACAAACAGAAAATGCTAAAGAATTTCTAGCATTTGTGGAAGATCGTTTTCGTTCTGCTGATAAGTCTCTCGCTGGTACATTAATGGCAAAGCTCACGACCATAAAGTATGATGGATCAAAGAGTATGCAAGATCATATCATCGAGATGACTAATATCGCAGCAAGACTGAAGTCCTTGGGATTGGCTGTGGAAGATTCCTTTTTAGTGCAATTTATGTTGAACTCGCTTCCTCCTGAATATGGGCCTTTTCAAATTAATTATAACACTATAAAGGATAAGTGGGATATTAATGAATTGGCTGGTAGGCTTGTTCAGGAGGAAACGAGGTTAAAAACTCAAAGGAATCACATGGTCAATCTTGTGGGTCAAGGAGCTGAAAAAAGAATGAAAGTCAAAGCCAAAAAGTTTAAGAAAACCAAAAGGCCGACTAATGTTTCTCAGGCCGAAGAAAAGGAACGAAAGATTGATAGATGTCATTTCTGTAAGAAAGAAGGACACTATCAGAAAGATTGCTTAAAACGCAAAGTTTGGTTCGAAAAGAAAGGTATCTTTCATTATGCTTCTCCGATTTTCGAATCAAACTTAACTGAAGTTCCTAATAATACTTGGTGGCTTGATTCTGGTGCTACTACTCATGTGGCTAATATGTTGCAGGGATTCACTACGATCCAAACTACAAACCCAACAAGTGATTTCCTATTTATGGGAAATCGCATGAAGGCACCGATTGAAGGAATTGGGACTTATCGTCTAATCTTGGATAATGGCTATCAATTAGACTTATCTGAGACCATTTATGTACCTTCAATCAGTAGAAACCTTATTTCTGTTTCTAAACTAGATGTTTGTGGTTTTAATGGAAAATTTGGATCTAATAGTTTTAGTTTGTTTAAGAATTCTAGAATTATTGGTTCTGGTTTTCTTGTTAATGGTTTATACAAACTAAAACTTGATAATATTTTTTCTGAATCTTTGCTCGCTGTAAATAGCAGTATTGGTCTTAAACGTAGCATGATGAATGAAAATTCTGCTTACTTGTGGCATAAACGTTTGGGTCATATATCCAAGGAAAGATTACAGAGATTAGTAAAACATGAAATTCTTCCAAATTTGGATTTTACTAATTTCGAAATATGTGTGGATTGCATTAAAGGTAAGCAAACCAAACATATTAAGAAAGGAGCCACAAGAAGCACACAGCTTCTTGAAATAATACATACCGATATTTGTGGACCTTTTGACACTCCGACTATTAATGGAGAAAAATATTTTATCACTTTTATTGATGATTTTTCACGTTATGGTTATATCTATTTGCTTCATGAAAAATCTCAATCAGTTAATGCCCTTGAGACATACATAAAGGAGGTTGAGAGGCAATTAGATAAAAAGGTGAAAAATATAAGATCTGATAGAGGTGGTGAATATTATGGAAAATATAATGAGTCTGGACAGTGTCCTGGTCCATTTGCAAAGCTCCTCGAAAATCATGGCATATGTGCACAATACACTATGCCAGGCACACCTCAACAAAATGGTGTAGCAGAAAGGCGTAATCGGACTTTAATGGATATGGTCAGGAGTATGATGAGTAACTCCTCTTTACCCAATTTTTTGTGGATGTATGCTCTTAAAACCGCAACATATTTATTAAATAGGGTTCCTAGTAAGGCAGTTCAAAAGACTCCTTTTGAATTGTGGACTGGAAGGAAACCTAGTTTACGACACCTGCATGTTTGGGGTTGTCCAGCGGAAGCAAGAATTTATAATCCACATGAAAGAAAATTAGATTCTCGAACTGTTAGTGGTTACTTTATTGGTTACCCAGAGAAATCTAAAGGGTATATATTTTACTGTCCAAAATATAGTCCGAGGATTGTTGAAACCGGAAATGCAAAATTTATTGAGAATGGTGATGTTAGTGGGAGTAATGAACAACAAAGTATGGAGATAAAGGAAGTTAAAGTAAATGTCCCATTATATATGGATATTCCTTCATCTATTACTTTGCCGAATGTTGTTTCTGATGTTGAAAGAAACAATAATAACATTGAACAACATTCGAATGAAGAACCATCCCATCAAATAACTAACTCACAAATGACTAATGCAAATGAACCACAAGAAATAGTAGTAAGAAGATCTCAAAGGGAAAGGAGATCAGCTATTTCAAATGATTATGTGGTATATTTGCAAGAGTCAGATTTTGAAATTAACGAGGATCCGGTTTCATATTCACAAGCCATTAATAGTGCTGAATCTGATAAATGGATCGATGCTATGAAAGATGAGTTAAAATCTATGAAGCAAAACAATGTTTGGGATCTTGTTAAATTGCCATCTGATTGTAAAAGAGTCGGGTGTAAATGGGTCTTTAAGACAAAGCGCGACTCAAAAGGCAATATTGAAAGATATAAAGCCAGACTTGTTGCTAAAGGTTATACTCAAAAAGATGGCATTGATTATAAGGAGACATTTTCTCCTGTCTCAAAGAAAGATTCACTAAGAATAATTATGGCACTAGTAGCTCATTATGACTTAGAGTTACATCAAATGGATGTGAAAACAGCCTTTTTAAATGGAGATTTAGAGGAGGAAGTTTACATGGATCAACCTGAAGGTTTTTCCATTGAAGGTGAAAGTCAAATGGTGTGTAAACTTAAAAAATCAATATACGGACTTAAACAAGCTTCCAGACAATGGTATATTAAGTTTAATACCATTATTACATCTTTTGATTTTAAAGAAAATAATGTTGACAGATGCATATATCAAAAGATTAGTGGGAGTAAGTTTATATTTCTGGTTCTGTATGTTGATGATATTTTGCTTGCTGCTAATGATTTAGGTATAATGTATAAGACTAAAGAATTTCTTGCAAAGAACTTTGAAATGAAAGATATGGGAGATGCATCCTATGTGATTGGAATAGAAATATTTCGTGATAGATCACATGGATTGTTAGGATTGTCTCAAAAAACATATATTGAAAAAGTTCTTGAAAAATTCAATATGGATAAATGTTCACCTGGGGTTGTTCCCTTACAGAAAGGTGACAAATTTAGTCTTATGCAGTGTCCGAAAAATGATGTAGAACGAAAAGAAATGGAATCAATTCCATATGCTTCTGTTGTTGGAAGTTTAATGTACTTGCAAACCTGTACTAGACCGGACATTAGTTTCGCGGTTGGTATGTTAGGCAGGTATCAAAGTAATCCTGGAATTGATCACTGGAAAGCTGCAAAGAAAGTGTTACGGTACCTACAAGGAACAAAGAATTATATGCTCACATATAAAAGATCCAATGAACTTGAGGTAATTGGATATTCAGATTCAGATTTTGCTGGATGCATTGATAGTAGAAAGTCCACATTTGGTTATGTGTTTCTATTAGCAGAAGCAGCAGTATCGTGGAAAAGTGCAAAACAAACTATCATTGCTTCATCCACTATGGAAGCAGAATTTGTAGCATGTTTTGAAGCTACAATTCATGCATTATGGATGCGGAACTTTATTTCAGGACTTGGGGTTGTCGACACCATTACCAGGCCGCTGAAAATTTATTGTGATAATTCCGCAGCAGTGTTCTTCTCTAAAAATGACAAATACTCGAAAGGTACCAAACATATGGAATTAAAGTATTTTGTTGTTAAAGAGGAGATTCAGAAACAAAGAGTGTTTATTCAGCACATTAGTACTGAATTTATGATTGCGGATCCTTTAACGAAAGGTCTACAACCAAAATTATTTAAGGAACATGTTCTAAAGATGGGTCTTGGTTGTAATGATGATGAGGATAATTGATTATGTAATAACACTCTGAGCTCTATTATGTGTTTCTGATATACATTAACGATTTCTTGTTTCTTATGTTAGTATACACTAATGATTTAAACGATAAACAAGAAAGTCATTTATTTGACATTATCGTGGACCATTATGACATTTTGAATGTATTTAAGTATCGATATGATATGAAAAATTCTAAGTGTTGTAGTATATGGAAGGAAATGTTCGATTAAATAGGACATAACCGCCATAACTCACATTGAACGATTTTCATATTATATATTATGATGAAATCATGAAGAGATTAATCATTATGAATACAATAAATTTTTATTAATTCTAATTAGACCAAGTGGGAGAATGTTAGAAAATTATATATTTTTCATATTAGAAAAATATGTGTCAAATGGACAATGCATTATGTTTTAATATGACACATTAGGCATTAAGGTGTCAAATATACAATATAAATTTGACACATTATGCATTAAGTGTCATGCATTTAAACATTCATTTGACACCTAATTATGGTCTAATTAAATTAATATAAATTATTATGATGTGGATTAATCTCATCCGTTGATTTGGTTATGTGATGGACGTACCGGATTGAAATGAAATGTCTATATATAGCATGAACTTTGGTCCTCTCTCTACCACCAAAAAAAAAAAAAACACAACTCTAACTCCATCTAAAAGAGAGTGATTAAGAAATTAAGGGTTAAGGGAGAGAAATCAATTTTCACTCATGGCTTCAAATGAAAATTCTCTTGGAAATTCAAGTAAGTTTTCTATCAATATTTATTTACGGTATTATGAAATTATTTAGTTTTAAAGATCCTTAGGTTTACGTTAATGATGTCTTGTTAATGCAAAATATAACAAGTCGTATTATGCGGTTAATTACATTTAGTTAAATTCTGTCTAAGGAGGTCGGTATTTAAGCGGTCCGCTTGTGATCCTCCGATCTTTCCTGGGAATTTTTCTACTGTAATTATATTTGACATAATACGTAACTCGTATAATTGTTTGCATTATCTAACACTGATAAGACCACCTGCACTAGCAGGACCAGTAGTAGTGCTTATTCCACCATCAGAACTTATGTTTAACTTGTTACTGAGATTCTACAAGAGACATTCTTTGCATGGAATGTTAAAGAAAATAGTCCAAACCTGATATGGAATGAACTTTCCCCAAATCCTCTCTCCGGGTTCTCCACATATACCCCATAACTCTTATCTAAACTTAGGTTACGTTTAAACCTCACAACATTTGTTAAAACTTAGGTAAGTGCCTCGTTTATCATTCAACAACTACGAATGCCAAGGCCTCCTCTATTGCGATTCTGACAAACCTCGCTCCACGAAACCAAGCTGATCTTGCGGATGTCCCTCGTAGATCCCCATACAGATCGATAAGATTTCTGCACGATATTAAAAGATGAATATAAAGTAAATAATATTAAGGTCTTTTACAAATCTGTTATTGCTTCCTATTTAGCAAGATATATGAAGTTAAAAGCTTAAGTGCATTATTAACATTAAGAAGATATATGTAGATTCCTCATCCTAAAGGGGTATACTTTAGCTTGTACCTAAACTAGGATTATCAACAAAGAAAACACATCTACTTAGCCATGGCAACCATTGACAGAACATATATCAAAATTTACCAATAGAAAAGTATTTTCATCCTACTTTGGGGTATTAAACTCTGGGCGGATAATAAACTGTGAAAAAGTTTTAAAATGAGTATTGAACGATTTTTTATTATAAAATGAGTATGAAACTTAGCAAAATGTTATGCTAGGAGGACTCTCGGTCTTTTTTGGTACAATCAGTGGAAAACACGCGACTCAAAGTCCTTTTATAATATTTCACTAAGTTTAGTATCATTGAGGTTTTGCTACGGCTGAAACAAAAAAAGTGGTCTAAATTGGAAACTTACTTGTCAAGCAAAAACCACATCTGAGCTGAACGATAGATTCTTAGGTACACTCAATTTACCACGTCATATGTGTACTAGTCTATCATATTATGACATGTCATTGAAATAGTGACACTATTATAATTTTGTTTATTATTTTTTCTACACTTTGAATAGTAATATTACGATAGTGCCATTATTTTAATAATATGTTATAATGTGATAAGTTTTAGTTTATGGATGACGTGGTGAACTGAGTTTATCTAAAAATTTCTCGAACTGAACACATATTTAATTTGGGCGGACTAGTCTTTTGGCTGAGGTAAGCGACCGCCGCCGCAAGTTTTAATTTTTTGGTAAAATTACTCTTTTAAGTTTTAATTTTTTTAAAAAAATATATATAATTATATAATTTTTTTTTTGATCAGAATATAATTATATAATTTTGATTTTTATATAATAAATTTTTTAAATTTTGTTTTATACAAGTTAGCCACTTCATAATAAAATTACTAGTCCTGCTAATTCCTGGCTTCATGCATCATGCACTTATATATATGAATCTGACACATATATGATTTTTCAACTTATATAAAAAAGCAAACAAACAATTAGAAATTAAAATCACAAACAAAGTATGGAAGATAAAGTTAGAAATTAAAGAATATGGGAAATAAAACGTACAATAAAAATATCACTATGCTTGTGAAGAGAAATATGCATATTCTTTCAATTAAAACCACTTAGCCTATGATGATGATGAAGAAATATATTTATTTTTCTCTTTTTTTGAGAAAATTATTCTCTATCTTTTATTTTTTGAAACTTGCATAAAATACCTCTTTTGCTTTTAATTCATCAATAAATTACCAATAATCTACTAGTAAATTACCATTAAGGCACCGTTTGGATTGAAGGTTTTTAAAATCCATGGATTTTAGCAAAATCGATGGATTTTAAATCAATGGAATTTAAATCCATAGATTTTAAAATTCCATCGTTTGGATTGAATATGAAATCAATGGATTTTTAATATTATTTATGGAAACTAATAAATAGTATAACATTCCATCATCTATAAAAAATGGTGGATTTGGACTTTCCCATCTAGTAGGTGGGAAATCAAAACCCTCAAAAATGATGGATTATAAAAAATGAGGGAATTTATAAATCCATGGATTCTATTAAATTTTTTTCTAGGCAAACGATAGATTTTGTACAAATCCATGGATTGTTTAAAATCCATCGTTTAGAATCCATCAATCCATCAATCCATCGTTTAGAAATCACTTAGGCACCGTTTGGATTGATGGATTCTAAACGATGGATTTTAAACAATCCATGGATTTGTACAAAATCTATCGTTTGCCTAGAAAAAAATTTAATAGAATCCATGGATTTATAAATTCCCTCATTTTTTATAATCCATCATTTTTGAGGGTTTTGATTTCCCACCTACTAGATGGGAAAGTCCAAATCCACCATTTTTTATAGATGATGGAATGTTATACTATTTATTAGTTTCCATAAATAATATTAAAAATCCATTGATTTCATATTCAATCCAAACGATGGAATTTTAAAATCTATGGATTTAAATTCCATTGATTTAAAATCCATCGATTTTGCTAAAATCCATGGATTTTAAAAACCTTCAATCCAAACGGTGCCTAAGTGATTTCTACCATTATTTTTTAAAATGAAATTATTTTAGAAAAAGCCCTTCTTCGTTTTTGGTATTAATGACAAAAGCCCGGCCTGGTCATTTTATTTTTTGAATTTGTATCTCCAAATTAAATAAGTCTAGTTAATTTAATAGTTAACTGAATTTCAAAATTTGTGTTTTATAATTGAATTAACTGTTTTTCATTTTTTTAATTAATTAGATCCAAACAGACAAATTTTAGAATCAAATAATTTAAGCATTTGAGGTATATATATATATATATATATATTAAAATTTAATTTACTAAAAAATTTAAAAGTGATTAATTTCAGTTCGAAACACAAATTTTATGCTTAGTTGGCTAAATAATTCAAAAGTACCCTCTGTCTCCTAATAGAATTGTCCACTTTGTCATTATCACACAATTTAAGAAAACATAAATAATTTTATGGATTTTTATAATTATTTTTCCACTTTTCTTACTTTATTCGTATTTAATGT
This sequence comes from Mercurialis annua, assembly GCF_937616625.2. NCBI lineage: Eukaryota > Viridiplantae > Streptophyta > Magnoliopsida > Malpighiales > Euphorbiaceae > Mercurialis > Mercurialis annua. Next base: position 10,561,491 of record NC_065577.1, read on the forward strand.
AACTTCTACTATCAATTTACTTATAAATATAAATAAATATTAGCATATTAGTGGATTTTTTTTTATTGGGATGGTACAAGAAGATTAAATTTTAAAATGGTTACTTTTTAGAAAGGACAAAGGTACAAAACAATCCTCGAGATTTTTCAAAAATACATATCAGCCACTTTTTTTTTCGGGCACAAATATAAGCCCTCGTTTTTTTAAATTGAACAACAAAATTCTTTAATTTTTTTATTGAACATAAACCCTTTCGTTAAATATGACTGTTAACGGCGTCAATTTTTTTTAAAATAAAAAAGATTCAAAAATGTCCTTATTAACAATGTATCTCAGATTAATCCTTCAAAAAATATAATTGATAAACAAAATAAATTAAGGACCTAATACTAACTTTCTCCTTTTTAAAAATGGAAAAACGACCTCATGCAAGCGAAGGTCGTCAGAGTTCTTGATCTGTTCTCACTGAGATCAGATGTGTCTGATCTGTTCTCACCGAGAACACACACGGTCTGTTTCTCACTGAGAATACACGCGGTCTGTTCTCACTGAAGAAAAAATTCCATATTAATTTGGACATTTCAATTGAAGTGAATTGAATTGTTCGTTTGCTTTAGTTACAAGTTAGTGAGGCTGAAGGCTCACACACTAATTGATTGACTTCGCGAGACAATGTACGTGCACTCGACTTACGCACATGAATGCAACGATAAAATAACGAGTCTTGCGCAAGTTTTATTTTGTGTTAAGTTATGCCTCATATTTGCCAACTAGGTTTCTATTAGAATTAGAATACTTAATCTTTGTTTGGAATGTGTTTCCTTTTATAATTAGAAGTCTAATTCCTTAATGAATTAGGATGCAAATTGTATTTTAAGGGTACATTATACATACTAGCGATGACCCTATTGTAAACTCACTACAAACATATAGAATAAAATTCTCTCTCTTTCGGTGGATGTAGATCGCATTGGTCGAACCACGTAAAATCTTGTGTGATTGTTCTTTTCTATTTTTATGTTATTTTTTGTTGCGCTAACAAGTGGTATCAGAGGCTATATTTTAAATCTGAGATTTTATGTATTTATTTGTCTATTGAATATATCGCTTCATAAATTCAATATTTAAAAACTCAATAGTTCGATTGAATTTATTTTATGGAAAGTTAAGATAAGGGCTGTTCTGACTCAACAAGGATGCGTAGCGGCATTAGAAGGAAAACGCAATTCGCCAGTGGATTTGTCTGTGAGAGAGAAGGCTGATATTATGTCAAAGGCACATAATACGATTCTATTGAGTCTTTCTGATGAGGTGTTGAGAAAGACTATCATTGAAGGAGCTGCTGATGCTTTATTGGGAGCGTTAGAAGGTAAATTTTAAAAGAAATATCTTACAAACCAGTTGTATCAGAAACAACGTTTGCATATATTAAGAACGACGGAGAATATTCATGTAAGAGATCATGTTGACAACTTTAATTGAATTGTTATAGATTTATAAGGTGTTGGTGTTTCGATTGAAGAAGAGGATCAAGACCTCATTCTTTTATGTTCTTTGCCTAGTTTATATGAAAATTTTGTTCATATAATTTTATATGGTAAAGGGTTCTAACTCTAATTATGAGGTTTCAATTTCTGGCTTTGTGGTGAGTTGGGGCAGGAGTTATGAGAAAGATGGCGGGAAAGGAAATAAGTCACTTTTCAAATCAAAGTCTAATGGACGACAATGCTATCACTGCAAAGAGAAGGGGCACTTTAGAAGAGATTGTCCAAATCTGAAGAAGGTGGTGAAAACAAGGAATCAAGTGGTAACGCAAATGCAGTTGTTTCAGGAGAGTTCCGATGAGAAAGAAAGCAGTGATGGTTTGACTGTGGGTACATCAAGTTCTGTTAGTACTTGGGTCCTGGATACTGGTGCATCTTATCATATGTCTTCCTAAAAAAGAATTGTTTAATTCTTTTTATATTTTTTAAAACAAGGTAGTTCGGGAAATTAGGAAAAAATGGGTGAAAATGGTGTAATTACTTTCCAAAGTAGAGTAGTTTTAAAATAATTTCAGATTTCTATAGTAACAATTTATTTATGGGTTAATGTCATAAATATTCACAAACGTTACACGTTTTCTCAATTTAATCACGTTCTTTAAAACTTCTCATAAACATACACCAACTTTTATTTTTTTCCAAATTCAAACATGGTGCTGACGTGTAGTCATTCATTGGTTAAAAATGACTTACACCTCAGCAAATTGCACCGATGAATGAGTGTCATGTTAGCACCGTATATGAATTCGGGAAAAAAAATGAAAGTTGGTATATGTTTATGAGAAATTTTAAAAAACGTGATTGAATTGAGAAAGCATGTAAAGTTGATGAATTTTTATGACATTACCCCTCTACATATCCATAAGTGAAACCTTTTAATACAAATCAATTCTATTCAAAATATAATAACTTTTTTTTCAACTAAAAAAACACTTATCAAAATTAAAATACATTTTACGAAAGCTAAAGGTTTGGTTAGAAATTTTAAAAAGTCAAAATTAGTTATTTTGTTTTAAATAAAAATGATCGATTACAATTGAATTGTACTTATTAAAAATAGATTAAAATTGACTGTTTTAGTTTTTAAATTAGAATTGAAACAACACGTAAAGTTTTAACTTTTTAAGATGATTAGTAAGTCTCTCTAATGTGTTTGATATTTAGGTGGTAACCAACAACGCTAAGGTGGAAGGAAGCATTGTCAACAGATACTTGTATGAAGAAATAACCAAATTTGCGTCATTTTATTGTAAGGACAGCGACCCCGATGTTGCCTGATCGGATGGGAAGAAACGAAACTCGTGATGATGAGCAGATCATGATGTAGGCTGACTATCAATCTTCAAATAAAACGGGCAAGCGTTGCGTGCTTTTACAAAAAGGACTTTGGATCAAACCGAATACACAGCCGCCCAGAGTTACATTCTTCTAAATTGTCCCGAAATCAAGCATTACAAAGAGTAAGACATATTTTTATTTTCGTAATATTAATCAAACTTCTGAGCGAAGTACATTACTTATTTACAAAGAGTAATGCATATTGTGTTTTTCTTAAAAGTCTATTTGTAGATAAGTTTAACGAAATCAATCCCGGTATCTCCCAAGGGGAAATAGTCGTAAAACCGGAGAGGGAATTTCCTCAATGGTTTCAACGATATGTAAGTATTACAGATATTTTGTAATATTATCTCATCTTTTAAATCTTAAACTGAATACTTTTTATGTGGTATATGTGCAATGTCCATCAAATCAGGTAACTAATCCATATATTTCAAGTCTCGCCGGAACCGCTTAGATAAGTGAAGATTTTTTCCGGATATGTTGTCAATGGGTTTAAATTTTGAACTCAGGCGTCTGGGGAGAATCAAGACACAATGAATAGTGGAATATGCGTCAAAGGATCACTTTATGGTCCAGAGGAAAGTGACTTTTATGGCATTTTGACTGACATTATTGAGTTGAAGTACCCGACTTTGCCAATTAAAAGGATTGTCTTGTTTAAATGTGACTGGTTTGATCCAACAGATGGTTCTTGTATGACAATTCATTTTCGATACAACATTATAGATGTAAATCATACAAGGAAGTATAGAAAATACGAACCATTCATTTTAGCAAGGCAATCCGGCTAAGTACATTACTGCAGTTACCTAAGCAAAAGACAAAATAGGAAAAATTGGTGGTATGTTTGTAGGATGAAGGCGAAATCAGAGATTGATATGCATGAGGCTATTACTGCGGCGTTGCAAGACGACATTGCAGAACCCCCTATAAACGTTATAACTAATAAGGAACCAGCAATTTTGGTTGACCTAGAAGGGGAAGCAGAAGTGCTGTCATTAGGCGAAGCAGATATCGAGGATGAAGTAGTGATATCATCAAACGAAGAAGAAAAAGATGATGATTAATTGACTAAGTAAACGTATTAATTAGGTTTTGCAAAACACGAATGTTTGGTCGTCAATATGGTTTTGTTTATAAATTATATTCATGCATTTTAAATGGGCTTAATGTCTTAAAAAAACCCCGACCTTTCATCCCCTTTTCAGTCCTACCCTGACGTTGAAAAATTGTCAATTTTACCCCAGTTTGCATTTTTTCATTTCAATTGTACCCTAAAGCATAAAATTGACCTTTATTTACTTGATAAAAGTTCAATAATTTTTTTAAAAATGGTCAATTTAATATAAAAAGTTAATTTAATGCAAAAAGCGTCAATTTAGAGAAATTTTTGCCAAATAAAAAAGATCAATTTTATGCTTTAGGGTACAATTGAAATAAAAAAATACAAAATAGGGTAAAATTGACAAATTTACAACGTCAGGGTAGGATTGAAAAGAAAATTAAAGGTCAGGGTTTTTTATGACATTAGGCCATTTTAAATGTGTTTAATTAATATGTATATTTTTGTAGATATGCGAGGGCTGCGTGCCATTGGGACTCATCCTGCGCGACTCGCGCTGATAGACAAGACTGATCAGGAGGAGAACCTCCACGGGGAAGAAGAGGGTTAGGTTGTAGCTGAGGGACATGGCGTTGAGGTCCAGGAGTAGGGGGCTAAGAAGCCCGAACTTGGAGGGCGAGCCCGTGGTTTGAGTCCTCGGCATTAGAGCCTCCGAGGGATGCTTTCGGCAGGTTGTTGTTACAGTAAATGCGAAGAGGTAAGAACAAAATAACTTTATTTCATCTGTCAAATTATTTTTTATATAATATTATGATAGCTAACTTCAAATTTACCTTCAATACGCAGGGACCGTTCATTCGACACCTCTAGCAGGTCCCGAGAGTGCTTGAGAATCTTCAGAGTTAGGTGGTATCTCTAGGGGTCCACATGGGCCGGTTTGGACGAGGTCACCTGTGCCTTTTACTTCAAATAATTTAAGGTACTTAAGTTTCTAGTTAATTATTTGTTATATTTCGATGTTTATTTACACTTCTGATATGTTTATTAAAACTTTTGCATAAGTACTTCTCGTGGGACACCGACGCTCACGATAACAGCGTTATTAGAGATACGTTCATGCGACATGCACGAGTTTGGTACCAAGACAATATATCCACACAGAGGACGAGTCGTGTGAGGGACACGACCGTTCCAGTAGAGGTGTAGGCTGTATGGAAGAGGGTATTGGGACAACGAGAAATCTCGGGAGAAGTTGGAAAATGTACGGGCCAACCGAATGAGCGAGCCGTCCAGGCCAGGGACAGGACCGATACGTCATACCAGAGCATCTATGTCAGCCTAAAGCATGCAGAAGTTTTGGTATATTTTTAATCTTAATAATTAAGTACATTTAAGAATTAAATATATTTGTATTTTAACTTGAAATTGAAATGATTTATCTGACAGGCTGCAAAACTTGGGCGTGAAGCCAATCTTGATGAGGTGCATCATCATATGCATACTCTGAAGAGCGATCAGACGAAGTATGTCGATGAGTGAGTGAGGAAGAGTGCTGTAAGTAGCTCGAGTATTAAGACAATTATATATTATGAATATTAAGTTAGGAATTTAATTATATATCTAATATAGTGTTTTGTTGCTTACAATATTGTTGGAGTCTCAGTTTCCCCCGAGCAGTAGATTATATAGTTTTATTGTATTTACAGGACGTCCGTGAAAAATGAGTTATGTTCTGTTTACAGAGGAAATGCTGTCGAAATGTTATTAGAATTTTTCGTTAAATTTGTATTTAGATTTTGTTTTGAAAGTGAGGTTAAACTAATTATGTCCATTTTGTTTGTGTTGGAGAAATTTGAGGAGCGGATGTAAGCCGCTAGGCAGACGGCGGAGGGGAGCACAGAGTCTACGCTCGTGGATGCAAACCAGCTGTTTCTCTTCCTTGAAGGGGGTGAAGAAGCAGCGCATTTACGGGCTTGGGTCTGTCGGCTCGAAGTATATAGCTTCGCAGGCCGGCTCCAGCAAGCGTACTGGCGGCAGTTCATCGTCGAATGCAGCGGATCTAGGCCAATTATGGGTAGAGTTGCGGGAAAAGATGCATACAGAGTTGCGAGCGAAGGTCCGGGCAGAGATGATTGCAAACATTACCCGATCCGAGTTGGTAGCCGAGGTCGTCGCGGAGCTGCGCAGACAGGGTTTTGCCGGTGACCAGCCACCCCCGACCCCACCTCCACCCCCACCCCGTATTGATGGCGACTTGTAGTTTGTTATTTAGTTTCTTATTTTGTATTATATTTACAGTGTAATTACAAATTTCGGAAATAAACATGTATTTTGCGTAAAAAGCAAATAAATTATGTTAGAAAAAATTGAATTTTCCGACATATACTTTAGTAATTAGCGACAGATTTCTGTTCGTCGCTAATTACCAGAATCACTCGCCAAAATTGGCGACGGATGTTATCGGTCGCCAATTCCCTCGATATTCAGCGAGGGATTTGAGGATGAATATCATCTATCGCCAATTTTGCAAGGGATAAATTCCTCACCAAATCTCTCGTCCTCCGTCGCCAATGGGGTCGCCCAGAAAGGCCATCGATAATGACATAATTCTTTTATCGATAGACCAATCCATCGCTAATTTAGCGACAAATTGGTCTCCTTTGTCTCTAAACGAGTTAGCGAGGACAAATGGGCCGACGGATTTGCCTCGTTTAGCGACAACGACATTTTGACGGGTCAACAATGATGAGTCAACAATTTAAAATATTATATTAGAAAAAAGTAAAAAGAATAAAATTAAGAAAATAATGAAATGTGATATTTTTCAGAATAAATGAATCCTAGAGTTTGAACACCATCTTGAATTGAAAAACATCACAATAACATCAAAAACACATAAATTGAAAAGCTTATCTGTACCTATTGCCTTAAAAATATATAAACAACAACATCAGCAACCCATAATAGGCCATGTTTGGGCATACAGAGGGTTCAAGTTGTTAGTAAATAACACAAGAAAACGAGGTGGCTGAGTCACACCCAGCTAGTTATTGATAAAAATACAGTCAATTTCTTGGATTGGAGGATTGTCGTTTTGTACGTAAAGACTGCTATTTGTTGTTCATCTATTAAATTTGTACTAAATGCCGTCTAATGTTGACTCATGTAGCCTCCCACAAATCACAAGTCATTTTACAAAGATTTATTAGTTGTCTTTGGATTTCTTTTGTATGTACAACCAGGGACGAAGCTAAGATTTATTTTTAGAGGGGTGAAAAAAGAAAATTTAGATAATTGGAGGGGCATAAAAATTTAAAGAAAAACTTAAAGGGTCAAAAAAAGTAAAAACAGATTTTTTCAAGGATGAAAAAATAAAAAGTAAAAAATTGGGGGGGCAAATGCCACTACAAACCCCCTCTTGTCTCCGTCCATGTGTACAACAAAGGATAAATTACATCAATAGTGTTTGAATTTTTTAAAATTTTAAAATTAGATGTTTGAGGTTTTTATTTTTTCTATAATGATTTTTAATTTAGCCGTTTTCAAACCACCATAAAATAAAAAATAAATAAATTTATTATTATGGTTTGCCATTTTAATTTCATATATATATAATTTCTTTAATGACAGGAGTTTTAATTTTTATTTTAAAAATTAATTGTATCCCTTTGTAGTTTTTGATTCTACCAATAAAAATAATATATAATTTACATGTTTTAAATTTTCTAGGGCCTAATTTCTCTCTTAATAAAAATATTTGGCTAGCGCATCATTTCATTTAGGTTGGCCTTATATATAATTGTTATTTTAATATCAATATGACATATAATATATATATATATATATATATATATATATAAGTAAAAACGAGAGTTCTTTTTGTCTTTGAGCATATTTGTTACCGAAAATGACTAAAAAAAGTACTTGTTTGATACGTTTTAGAAGATTAAAATAGTGATATGAAAAAAAATTGAGGTACCTAATTTTTTTTTAAATGTTCAAACACTACTATAATTTTCCCTAATATAATTAAGAAAGAGCCCAATTTGACCATGGTTCTTGTAATTATGACTTTTGTTTTCTTTATGACATTTGCCATAATATTTTAAACAAACAACTGGACGAGTCACTATTTCACAATGATATGATCAAGGAAAAAATTATTTGGATATCCCTTTACTTTACTATTTTTATTTCAGAGGTCTCTGATTTTTAATTTTACCTTATTTAGTCCTCATACAACAATTTTTCCAAATAGAATACTTCTGAAAGGAGGGATCATTGCGCAGGTCTCCAACAGTCATTAACTAACGGTTCCCTTTTAACACGTAAAAAAACTATAATCACATAGGTATAAAATGGATGACGTGATAAATATATGTTGGTAAAAAAATTTATTGGCGTAGTTATAAAAATTTTCTAGGATTTTTTTTTACCTTCTTCTAAAACACGAGAGCCTTCTTCTAAAAAATAAGAGTTTTCTTTTTCTATTTCTGCTGTCGATTCTGAAGCATTTCTTCGACGCTTTCCAGAGAAATGGCTAAAAAACAAAGTATGATGGTGTACTTTTCGCTGGAAATGCACCCAATTGTAAGTGCGATAATAAGATAAGGTTGTTGATCTCTTGGTCGGTGTCACAATCTAATATTTCAGACCGAGACTGGCGCTAAAGAACGAGAGTATTATCTCTGAAACTCGTAGTAAGTCTCAAAACCACTATTAATATTTTGGTTTACGATACTTAAACATTCAATGTTCTATTACCTCGGCATATACAACTGCTATTAATTAAAACAAAATCTGAGGTCAAACCTGATAACATTGCAACATTTATCCCATAATACATACAACTTTTCAAGCACCATAAGTGTATGTAACAAAATATTATCAAATCACGCAAGCTATAGAAGAAACCTATAATATACAACCACTAATGTACTAGTGCTATTGCAGTGCTAGAATAAAAATATTATTTTACATATGTTTTCAAAAAAAAAAAGACTTCTGAAATATGAAACAAAGAAGTTTGCTATATCAAGATCTTTATTTACCTATAAAAATATGAGAAAACAACGTGTCAAAACAATAATTAAAAAACATTAATTAAAAATAGAAAACCATATGCCATAACACATCGTATGCACATGCAAGCATATACGAAAACCAGATGAAATCTTATTCCTCAAATCACAAACGATACTCTTTCCATTCACACCATTCATAACCAATGTTCCTGACCGCGAGCATAGCTACCAAAGATCGGAAGCTTGGCTTCTACCTGAGTCTATTATATCATTTCTTGCTTATCATTTCCCCCTTCTCTATATATCTGGACTTGATCAATACCTGTCACGACCCGAAACTCAAGCTGAGACCGGCGCTAGGTAATGGGATTGGTAGCTCCGAAACCCGTAACAAACCTAGAACCTCTATAATTTTTCGCAAACACAATACCAAATCATACCTCACGTACGATCCGCTTTTCAGATACATTATTAAAATATTTCTTATGTTTAATGTAGACACAATTGTAAATATTCATATAAGAAAAATACATTTTTCAGAAATATTAGTTAAATAACCATGTTATTTAACGTATAGTTCCTTTTGAAAAGCGGTGTGGTAATACTGGAAACTAGAGACTCAACTCGTTTGCCTTATCACAAAGTCAGCCGTATTTCAAACCACACCTCAACCTTTACTATAATAATATGTTAATAAAATAAGCAAACTCCTTTGTATTTCAAAACATTATATTAAACATGTTAATATATATATATATATATATATATATATATATATATATATATATATATATATATATATATATATATATATATATATATATATATACACACATCAGACCAAATACATATAGCGGGCATATATAAAACATATTGTTTTTCTAACCCCAAAAACAGACAACCAAACACATATGTAAAAGACCGATAACTAGATACATAACGCCAATTATGCAGCCACCAAAATGCTATATACAAAAGCAGTGGATCCTATGAAAGTATATAAACAAAGGACCACTAACACGACTGTTGGCATACCATTCCTAAACTACTACATCATTCTAAGAGTACAAAGCTATATATACATATAAAAAAGAAAAGCTTATATGAGACAGAAGTGTGGAAGCTCGTCTAACCCCAAAACTAATCACCTGAAAATGGAAAACAACAACGGGTCAGAAATAAAAATAGTTTTAAGTGAGTAAACAGGTTTACAGTTAAATACCAAAATCGCATATACATAAAATATTTGTATGATAAAATATTATCAATTTGTCGATCTAAATGAAACCCTATACACAAGTTTTCTAACTGACTGACACACTTGACTCACAAACCTTACTTAATAGAGAAATTAGACAATGAACTGAATCACTGCCATCTAATTTTATTCTTAGGTATCTGGACCATAATCATGCTACCACTTTCTCAGGGTTACCCAATCTGGGTATCTGGACCATAACTGTGCTAGTGTCGTCTCAGGGTTACCCAATCTTGGTATCTGGACCGTAACCTTGCTATTGTCGTCTCAGCATTACCCGTTAAGTCAGGTTCGTTGGCACTTCCAACGCCCAATGATTTAACACCTCTATAGACTTACCTTTATAACAACAACCAAAAAAACTTCAGAACTAGTGCCGGTGATCACGCAGCCCTATTGTTGCCCAATAGGTAGCTTGTTCCAATGGATCTTTCTTGGCTAAGTTTCTTACTTAGTGCTATTTCTGGTTTAAAACAGTTGAATACTAATATTCAAAAGTAAACATATAAACTCACAACACTGCAATGTCTGATACTTATTCCGTAGTATGTGTGACAATTCTTGTGGTTCTGGTTTGACTGTTTGACAGCTTATCGGATCAAACACACAAAACAAACAGGATAAAACATTAGTACATCAATAAAGTTCTCTTTCCATGGATCCATTAGTGTTTGTAGATTTTAATGTTCTTAACAAACTTACAGGATTATGATTCAACATATAAAGATCAAGCTCTAAGTACACAAGCTTCTAATAGAGTCATTCACAACCTATTTATTTGCAAGTGAAGATTCGACATGAATTCCTCTCTTTTTGGATTTTAAAATTTAAATTTGTCTCCTTGCCATGTCAGGTTTTCAGTTGTTGAGTTTGTTATTCAGCAACTGATTTAGTACAACTCAACATAACAGTTACTAAAACTGAAGCTAGTATAAATCACTAGCTTGTAAGCTTTATAAGCTTTAATGAGAAAAACATAATTCTCGTGTTATGGTATTAGAGCATTGCTCTAATTCCTTTGCCCACTCTCCATTTTAAACCAATTTTTAAAATATATCTAACCTAAATTATGCCTTTTTAGGTGTAAGAAGTAGTCCTTGGGATATTTACTTTCATAAATGAAGTGTTGATAAAGTACATGCACTTGTACATCTTTGTCAACAGACTGTCACGATACTTGCACATGTACATCCTTGTCAACATATTGTCACGATACTTGCACTTGTACATCCTTGTCAACAGACTGTCACGATACTTGATGATCCTCCATTCTTGTTTTGCTAAGAGACTCTTATTAGAGCATGCTAAACTTTAAACCTCATATTACCGAAAAATTATTACATAGACTTAGTCTATCACGTCATCTGTGGACTGAGGTTGATAGGAGTAGAATTACTCCTATATTACCGTTGTTTTACGAGTTATTTACGTGTGTTTAGTGATCATTTTTATGCATATTGGGTCTCATTTCTTATTTGAGCGTTTCAGGTACTACCACGTAGATTTCACGGAGTTTCGGACCTAATCGGAGCTATACGGTGAAGTTTAAACAAGACCGGAGTTGGATAGGCATTTCGAGTTAGTTTCAGAGCTGTTTCTGAAATTTTGCCTGAGGGAAGATGGAAGGCACGATGGAAGCAACGTGCCTCGCATCGTGCCCCTAGTTTTATTCATGTTTGGTGGAAGGCGAGATGGAAGGCACGATGGTGGCATCGTGCCTCACATCGTGCCTCTGTTTGTTTTCTTACTTGAAGAGGAGGCGAAATGGAAGGCACGATGGTAGCATTGTGCCACGCATCGTGCCGTAGGAAAATTTATTCTAAGATTTTAAGGCACGATGGAATCAACGCGCCTCCCATCGTGCCTAGCTGCTGAGTTGTCCAAAATTACGTTTTGACCCCGATCTTTCATTCCGATTCTAAAATTATGAAGGGGCGACTTCGGGACTTCACCAAAATACGAATCTAAGGCTGACAACGGGTATATATAGTGGTGTTTACAACCAAATTAGGGTTGGCTTAGTTCGACTATCATTGTATTAGACTAAAAACAATAGATTAGCTTTATTTCAGTATTAGTTCATCGTTCTTCGATTTGGTTACTCTTTGAGCTGGATTTTATTCTTCGATATTATATTGGGATTTTTATGCGATTAAGGTACGATAATTCAGATAAATCTTTTCCATTGATTATCTTATCAATTATGAATTCTATATATTATATTGTTGGTTTATCTTTGATCATGAGTAACTAAACCCATCGTCGGGGATTATTGATTGAATTTATGCTTTGTTAATTAATTGGTTTATTGGGTTTTTGTTATAATTGCGTATTAATTACTGTTCTTAATGCTTAGTTTAATTTGATCACTTAAACTATTGGCTTGTGTTTTAATTGTAATTTGAGAGAGTTGAATTGAAATAGACCGTGTAATCAATAACACAGGAGTTAATAACACGAGAGTGAATTAGCGAATGTGTGTTCTTTAGGTTTGCTTAACAAACATCAATCAATTAATTATTTAGGTTAATTATAACACGAGAGTGAGTAGTTGCCTATTAATTGTTTAATTGACTGTTTTTGCCTGTAGCGGCTTGAGAGAGAGCTATAGGTGCCTTAGATCAGCCTGAACCAAAATTTGATAACGAAATCCATAAACCATGAGATTAATGGCATAAAGTAGATTAATAATCCCTGATCTTTCTCATTATTGTTTAAATCCTATTTAATTTACAGCCTTAGTTTACTTTATTCTTTAATTGTTTAATCTAACTTTTAAATTTACATACTTCAATCCAAATTATCTTTTTAACTATCCGAATCGAGTCTCCTAATTGGTTGTCTTTAGAAGCTTTCTCTGTGGGTACGATATCCGGATTTTACAGTCTATATTACGAGTTGACACTGTACGCTTGCAGTATTTTGCCAACAGAGGTTATCACATTATAACACGTCATTAAAATAATAGCATTATTGTAATTTTGTTTGTAGTTTTTTTACACTTTTAAATATTGATAATATAATAATGTCGTCATCTTAATGACGTGTTATAATGTGATTGACTCACTCCACGAATAACGTGATAGACTAATTCTACCTAATAATTCTCTCATACTACTCTTGCATTTAGGGGCACACATAATCTTTCATTCGATCCAGTGGATTTTCCAAACACCATCATTATTCTCCCATCAAAAGTTGTTACAAAGTTTTTGTAGGTATAGCTTGTATCACTGTTTTGAGTAGCACTTCCTTCCCTTTAGTGAAAACAATTCATGTAATTTGTTAATTTATGATTAACAATATTATTGAAAATTTATGAACAAATTACGCTAAGGTCCTTGAGTTATATTATAATTGACAATTTGGTACCCCTTGTTTCAAAATTCTACTTAATAGTCCCTTAGTTTTAATTCTATTAACTATTAGGTCCCTCCGTTAATTTCGACACTTATTTTCAAACGATTTGCTACCCCACCATTATTTTTGTGAACGATTTGGTCCTCACTTTTATTAAACGATTTGATTCCTCACTTTTAAACAATTTAGTACCCGAATTTCAATCTGTTAAACGATTTAGTCCCTCAAATAAACAGAAGGATCTCTCAGTTAACAGAATTATAATGAGGGACCATTAAGTAGACTTTTATAACAATGGATACCAAACTGTTAATTATGATATACCTCAGAAATTTTTAAGTAATTTGCTCAAAATTTATTCTCTGAGGTATTGTCACACTTCATAGTTGATAAAAATTTATTAATATAAATTTTTTTATTTGGTCTAACCATTTTTATTTTATAATTTGTTCTAAAAACAATTTGGTCAATTCTTTAAATATTGACTAACATAGAACGATGCTATGATTATTCAATTAGAATGTAACGTTACTTAGAGAGGTCGGAATTTATAATGTACTGTGAAAATGACATTAATGTTCATTAACAGCATGAAATAGAATGTTTTGTTTTGTAATAAGAAATGGTAATTTTATTTTCCACCAACAATTGTCCAATTTGAGATCTATCCAAGACATGCTCCATAAAAGGAAAATACCGTGTATTTTCTGCTCGAAGTAAATTCCATTACTACATTCTGTAAAATATTCTCCAAAGTTCAACCCGTAGTATTTCTACTCGTTTATTATTAGATTTATCATTGAAATAATCACCAAACCGAAACTAAATTAATCGCAATTAGATTTTTTTTAAAATAACTGTAACTGTAATTGAATTATATAACTGAACCGAACTAACCAAACTCAAAATAAATTAAAATTTAAATATGGTTAAGTCGGTTAATTAAGTTGTATCCGAATAGTGTAGTATCCTAATTAGTAGCAATTGGTATTCCCACCATCTTATTCTATATTATAGCCTTTTTTTAAGGTCTAATGTCTTAAAAAAGATCCCGACATTTTAGTTTCTTTTCAATCCTATCCTGACGTTCAAAAATCATCAGATTTACCCTATTTCACATTTTTGTGTTTTAATTGTATCCTAAAATATTAAATTGATGTCTTTTTCATTCGGGAAAAATACAAAAATGTTCTCGATGTCTAGCATATATTAATTGTATATGTTTAAAATTTAATTAGGTTTAGTTAAATTAATTAAGAATATAAATTAATTACAATTTGATTGTGATTTTTAATTAGTTTTTAAAAATAAGGAACTTATATGTACTTTTTTGAATGGAAATGAATCCAATTTTATCTTTAAACTTAGTTAATTGAATGATTTCATCATTTAAATAAACGAAATTGTTGAAAATTGAAAAATTGGAGTACAATTGAAACAAAAAACATACAAAATAGGAACAAGTTGACTAGTTTTCAACGTCAGGTTTAGAATTGAAAAGGGACTAAAAATCGGAATTTTTAAAATATTAAGCATTTTTTTAAATAGTCAAACATTAAACAATTTACTTTATTATATTATATTTTACTTATTCTATTTTTATACTATTATTTATTTAATTTTAATTTTAAATTAACAAATCTATCTTGGATTTGCAAATGGATTATTTAGTTGTTTCTGTCTTGGATTATTGTTGCAAGAGCTATTCATCAAAAAGAAAAAAACAAATGTAACTAATTAGATATCAACTAAAAAAATACTTAACATAGCACACTTTGATATCACTACCACATAAATCACTTTCAGCAACACCGGACAAGTGTTGCTATATGTACAAAAACTGTTGCCTTAGATCTATTGCAACGCTTTTCAATCGGCTACATTTGCGGCCGCTGCAATAGGTTTTGACAGCTATTGCAACAGTTTTTTTATACTATTGTAATACAAATAAAAGCGCTGCAATTTATAGCAAAAGCAACAGTTTCAAACATTTATTGTAACAGTTTTATAATGCATTTTAGGCAACATTTATTTTTTTAAGGTAACGATTAGTATAGTACTTTAGGCAACATTTATTTTTATAAGGCAACGATTGTATAGTACTTTGGGCAACATTTATTTTTATAAGGCAACAATTTAGATGGTACTTTAGGCAACACTTATATATACTGATGCAATGGTTTGACTAAAACTTTAAATAACGGTTTATATAGAATACGCAACAGTTTATATTTAAAGAACAAGAATTAAAAGCAGAAACTAAAATTATACGCTAAATTTAGAAACGGAAAATATTAACTAAATTGCAATAACAGAATATTCACCAAAATTAAAAAACGGAAAATATCCATAAAATTCAAAATCGGAAAATATTTCATCCATCCATCCATTACATTACAAACATAAAATGTTCACCAAAATATTTATCAAAAATAACGATTATACTTCTAAACATTAGCGCCTTTTCTGCTACGGAATCATTTTCCACAAATATCTTCCTGAAATCCTGCAAAACCATAAACAACGATACTCAATATATACAAACATAATACATAATAAGATAAATGTGCATAAGAACGAGTACTTAACTAGAGTGTCGCTCAAAATTTAGACAACGTCTGCAAATGAAAACAATATTATTCAATTTCAGCTCAATGCTTAATAGACTGCATTAGCACTTTAACTAAACTGAAGGTGTCGTACCTCTTCCTGCGAGTTGAAGTACATGAAACTCCTTGGAAGTCTTTCACTCACCCGAATGGGCTTGTTTTGATGGACAGCAGTTCAACATCTATCTGAAAATTCAAAAGGAATAACAATCACATTAAACTGGAAGAGTCTAGAAGGAAAAATGGCAGTCATTTAATATGTAGACACTGTAGAAAGCCTATTTTTTTCTACTTTGTTTTACATATAATCTCCTATAGCCAACACTCTAACTGAAGTATTCTATGTGCTTCTGAAGAAATGTAACTTAGCAAAGTCAAAGCCGCTTTCTGTAATCCATCTTGAGATCAATTTATGAAGATTGATATTGAAGAATTTATGACATTGGGAAAAAGAGGAACTGTGACTTTATCAAATTGACTAGTTCATCCCACACCTCAGATTTAAGCAAATATTGCCTCGTATGTTCTTTTAAGAAGAAATCAAATTCTCATTTTTCTCTTACCAATCAAGCATTGGGCTACTAATTTAGGAAGATAGCATGAAAGCAAATTCTTTTGAAAAAAATGGAAGGATAAGCTCAGTAATGATCTTGGATCATTTAACTATTCGTATGAATTTTCTTATGATATATGGTTTGCTATTCCAGAATTAAAGGATCGATGGGTGATCAATTCGCTTTCAGATGCGTAAAAGATTTTAAATATCCTTTATATGTTCCAAACAAAACTAAAATGAATGTTTTTATAAATCAAAAGAGATGATAAACTTCGTACCTTTATTGTCGCATTTGGGGGAATTTCTTGAACTCCCTTACTTCCATATGCTAGCTCAGGTGGAACAATTAACAAAGGCTGCAAAACATAATTTATAAACAGTATACAATTAATTCCAATTCAACCAATATTATAGTCATAATTAACAGCATACGTGCTAGAAAATCGTCTCGCCTGTCCTCCGACGCGCATACCTTCAACACCTTGGTCAAATCCTTTAAGGAATGCTCTCCTCTCCGATTGTCCCACATCAAATCCATAAGGCTGCAGCAATCAAAGGAAGGGAAAGAAGTTAGACGAAAATTGTTGCAGACATAAGCAGAAAGCATATTTGATGAGTAAAAAGATGCTTAATTAACGCAGCCAGACTTTCATAAGCACAACTGTACAACCCATCATCAAATTATCTTCAACTTGCCAACTATAATCACATGTAAGATATATTTCCTCCTACATCCACTATATTTTAGGCCATTGTAGAATCATCAAGAGATCGCATTAAATATTTAGTCACCTTGTTATATAAGCAACTAGTGCCACAACAGTGCAAGTCCTCTGTCTAGGTTTTACCTCTTACTGAAAAGTTCTCCATCTCCTTCTAGCCACAACAATTATTAGAGTATTGGACACATGTAAGAATCTTAGATACCTGAATTTGTCTCTTCGTTTGGTTGTACTTTAATATTCTCATCAAGATGTCCGGTTTCTTCTTGCTCCTCGGCATTCTTTTCGAGATGTTCTAGTTCCACTACCATAACAGCTTTAATCTGTCATAATAAGCTTGTTTCGTTTGCTTTGAATCTCGGTTCTTTTGATCTCATGGAACGTTAGAATTATCAATATCAAATCCACATTTCAACGGTTCTTCTCTGGCATTCTGTCAAAGACCTTACCTGCATATTAATATCATGACTATAAAGCAATTAGGCATTATCACATACAAACATGAATAAAGTACAAGTCAACAACTAAATATCTTCATTAAACAAGTCTTCTAATATACTTATTCAAACAGCTCTGCCTGCTATTTTCTTTTCTACAAAGCTCTATATAATCTCAGACTTAACAGCTCTGAAAACATTTGCACAAGTAATAAAATAGAATAAACTTACCAGTAATAAACCTCAACAAGATTGGTGAACTTTGGATCCCTGTTAACAACTAATCCAAGAACCTGAATAAGAATATGGAAAATAAATTCACGCACAAAAACCGGTTCTAAACAATAAGCATGTAAATCAAATTGAAAATGAATTAAAAATGAGATTACCTTCAATCGATGGAAATTATGCACTGTAAATCAATTGAAATTGAAAAAGAGAGCAACGAAAATGAGAGCTTACCTTTCAATCGAAGAAATTGAAATTGCAAATAAAATTGAAATCGCAAATGAAATTGAAAATGAAAATGGAGATTACTTATTGATTGCAAAGAATAAAATAAAATCAAAAAAATTGTAAGCTTGTTCAGGTTTAACAAAACGAACATACACAATTCTCAATAAAATGAAAACAATTGCGTTCTAATATATTTTCTGGGGAAACAAACAAAGATCAGCGAGGAAGAGAAACTAAAACCTTGACTGAGGAAGTACACATATAGGGCTGAGATCGCAGACTTTGTTGATCTTCTCTTGCATAGATACGAGAACGAGACCTGAACTGCGAGGTTTTTTTGAAATTTGAAATGGAAACCCTAGGTCAATTAAAAGGTTCTCGAACGAGTTTTATTTGGAATTGAGAGAGAAAATTGATTCCAAAAAAATGATTTTGATTTTTTTAAAATAAAAATATAATAAAAATTTCCCATTTTAATTAAAAATTATAATTAGAAATTTTCAAATATTTTATATTTAAAATAAGATAACAGTTTAAAAGTGTTGCTAGATTTGGTAAAACTGTTGCATATTCTAAAGCTAATGCAACTGTTTTCCATATATGCTGCCTTATGTTGTAAATTTCTGAATTTTGCTAATTTCTGTGCAACGGTTTTTAACCGTAGCCTTTCTGTTGCCTTACATGTACTATTGCAATAGTATCAATAGTGCTGCAATGTTAGTGTTGCTGAAAGTGACTTATGTGGTAGTGTATTGACGTGTCACGCTCCAGTGCTAACATTGTATATTACTAATGCTAACCATATGCTATTTGCCAGGGTAGGCTTAATCTTGATGGTTAAAGCGTTTCCAGTTGCATTAATGTTGGTCCAAATTGAGCGCAATGTATGAGAGAATATATTCATAAGGCCCAGAATATGAAGCATATAACCGTGGACCGGACACCACATTAAACCCAAAACCCTAAGGTAATGGGTTAGATAGTCCATCCCATTTATATATTCCACAATCTACTCATATCTTTCTAATGTGGGATTTCCATCACACTTAATATTCAACAATCTACCCCTTAAGTGTGATACCCTTCCACATTGGACCGCTCAACTTACCTCGGAACTAGACTCCAACCCTTTCGGGATAGCTACCCGGAGTCACCAAGTTCCACCCAGCCGAACCGGGCTCCGATACCAATTGTTGGTCCAAATTGAGCGTAATGTATGGGAGAATACATTCATGAGGCCCAGAATGTGAACCATATAACTGTGGCCGAACACCACATTAAACCCAAAACCCTAAGGTAATGGGTTAGGTAGTCCATCCCACTTATATATTCCACATTCTACTCATATTTTTCCAATGTGGGATTTCCATCACACTTAATATTCAACAATCTCCCCCTTAAGTGTGATACCCTTCCACATTGGACTGCTCAACTTACCTCGGAACTAGACTCCAACCCTTTCGGGATAGAAGACCCGGAGTCACCAAGTTCCACCCAGCCGAACCGGGCTCTGATACCAATTGTTGGTCCAAGTTGAGCGCAATGTATGGGAGAATATATTCATGAGGCCAGAATGTGAAGCATATAACCGTGGGCCGGACACCACATTAAACCCAAAACCCTAAGGTAATGGATTAAATAGTCCATCCCACTTATATATTCCACATTCTACTCATATCTTTCCAATGTGTGATTTCCATCACACTTATTATTCAACAATTAAAAAAAGAGTTAATTAAAGAAATCACGGTCATTAGTCAAAATAATGAGACAGATACGTTGCTTAATTTTATTTTAGAGTTTTATCTTTTCTTCTTTCTTTTTTTGATTTTTATACTTTCGAAATTAGATAAATACCATCTTAGCAATAATCTTACTGCAAACCTTAATAGTAAATTTCAATTCTCTATTTTCTTCTCCATTCTTAGATCCGCTGAAGAGAAAAGGAGAGTATTAATTAGTTAGGGATTGCTAAGCAAATATAGGATATGTTCTTCATTCTTTGCCTCCACATCGGCAGACCATCCGTTCCAATTTCTTTTCCCTTTCCGATCTCCACCGTTCCCAACCGCTCGCCGCCGCCGCCATCACCATCGATGAACCAGACAAACAGCTGCTGAATTTGAGGCTAACGAACGACGAACTGCTCCGATGAACGAAGATCCACCATTGTTGATCCTGTGAATGAAGTACCACCATTGATGTTTACCTAATTTTTTTGTTGTTTGAGTGTTTTGCTGATTTTGGATGTCGATCAAGAAACTATAGCAAATTTTGATTTTTGGTGTTGCACAACCTGCATTCTAAGTGTTTGAGGAAATTCTTATGAGATCTGTAATGTTTTTGGATGTTGGGTAACTAATGGTTAACATTAGGTAAACTGCTGGATAACTTTGTGGAAAAGATGAGGTTGATGTCATTCGGTGAATTAGCCAAGGAGATCCACTTGAAGAAGGGGGCCGCGGCGTTGCGACAATATAAAATGTTTATGGATATGCTCATTTTGTTACAGTTTGAGTTATGAGAATTGTAATGTTTTTGGGTGTTTGGTAACCAATGGTTAATATTAGGTAAACCGCTGGATAACTTGTAATAAATGTTATTTTGAATATAGTATTAATAAAATTGTTAGTTAACTGTTATTGAATTTTACTTTTTCTTGCTATTTAACCAATGGTGTACTAAAGGTACACCAATGACCTTTGTTTTTAATACACTGTTGGTTAACAAATGGTTAACTAATGATTACTTAATAATTTTAGATTTAAAAAGACGATTTAGATTTTATTTGACGGTTGCTCTTACGGGGATGAAGGCGGAGGGGTTTGTAGTAGAATTTTCAACTAGTTTAATAGAAATGAAGGTTTGAATTTGTAATATTTTTGTTTTTTGGTTAACCAATGGTGTTAGTATACCGCTGGGTAACCAAAATTATATTTCTGAGATTAAAAAAAATATTTTTGAGAATAAAAAAAGTTATTTTTGTAAAAAAAAGTACAAATTGTATTTTTCAAAAAAAAAAATTGAGGTAGTATTCTTGAGAATATTTTATCTTTTTTTGGTATTTATCCAAAGAGGCATTAAAAAAATGATGAGTTTGAATATTCCTCCATAACTAACAATCAACAAATTGAGATTAAAAAGTCGTATCTATCTTTGACAAGAAAAACATATATATGCTATTCTAAAATTATACTATTGTCATACTAGCCCTTTCAAATAACAAATATTTACTGGTTTAATCATCGGATCAAAAGACAGACTCCATCAATAACTGATAGACAATACGTGTTTGGTGATATTTGATTGCCTGTTACTGTTTATATGCAAAATGACTTTAAAAGATATAAGTTTTATTTTTATTTATTAAATTATAAATAGATTATTTATATTATATTGAATAAAAATAATAAAAATTATTTTTTTACAAGCAACATTTAATTTAAATTTATTTATATACTTTTTAATAAATTTATAATTTATTATAAATTAATTGAACTATAACTACTCTAATATAAATATTTATTTAATTTATAAATAATTAGAGTATTGAAAAATAATTTTAAATATTATGAAAACAATATATTTAATAGAAATAATTTCGTCTAAATAATTATAAATATTAAAACAGCTATCAGCTGTTGGCAAAAACTTCTAAAATAGAACTTTTTTAACAACGGCTATTGAAGATTCAAACATTTTCAAAAAAAATTTAATTTTTTTTATCAATTAAATAAAAAAATTTAAAAAACAAATACTACGAATTTCACCGAGCTGAACCGAACTCCCTTTAAATAATCAACAAATATCAAAAATGGATTGCACATCCATTTGATAGAATCACATAAGGCGGATTAGAACCCACTTGGCAAATTTACTTTTCTTAGGCAAGTTTAGCATGTCAAGTGGTTATGATTTTTTTAATAATTTTAATATTACACTTGATTAAAAACTAATACTACTATTTATATTTTTTTTTTTGAAAATTTATAAAAATCAAACACATTTCTCTATTAATAAACATTTTATAGTGAGTGTAAAACGAATGATCTATCTTTTATTGTATTCACTCATGTTCATTGTTTTCTCAATAAACAAAAAAATAAATTTGAAATATTCCATTGTAAAAAAATAAATGATGACAAATTTGTAAAAATTTATAAAAATCAAACATATTTCTCTATTAATAAACATTTTATAGTGAATGTAAACGAATGATCTATTTCTTATTGTATTCATTCATGTTTATCGTTTTTTTAATAAATAAAAAAATAATTTTGAAAAATTTCATTGTAAAAAAATAAAGGTAAAATGTCGTAAAAAGGTCAAACCTTTCACAAAAGTTTCACAAAAGTCTTGACCTTTCAATTTTGTCGATTTTGGCCAAAAACTGATTATTTGGTTTCACAAAAGTCCCGGCTTTTCAATTTTGTCGATTTTGACCAAAAATGGATTATTTAGTTTCACAAAAATCCTGACCTTTCAATATATGTGCATGCCACGTAGGCAAATTAAAATCAAACTGAGAGATGGCCCAATTGAAACCAAATAGTCTGTTTTTGGACAAAATCGACAAAATTGAAAAGTCAGTACTTTTGTGAAATTTTTATGAAAGGTTTGACCTTTTTACGACATTTGGCCAAAAATAAATGCTGACGAATTTGTAAAAATTAAAACTTAAACTAATTTAGAAAATTCGCTCCAAAATATGACCCACAATTAACTTTATTAGCATGTCAATAACCATTGAACTTAAGCTTAAACCCAGATTAACGTTTTGTGATTAATGTTAATCAAAGGATGAAATCATGAGCTGGTAGGAGTAGGATCACCACGTCAGTGACAGCTTTACCCCACATGGACTTCCAATCCGGCTGCACACTCTTTAAATAATATACCTCTCCAATCATAGAGTTGGATTTTTTTTATTAAATTAAATATCTGGATTTTATTACACTTTTTTTGCATGCATATAAATTCCCTACTCATATCCATATTTCTTAAAAAAAAAACACTTCAAAAAAATTTCTTACTCTCTTCTGTTCATTTTTGAACTGAAAATAATGGCAATTGGGCAGTTCAAAGATGTTGAAGAAGGAGAAATAAATAATAATAATCTTGAAGATTTAGGAAAACCATTATTAATTAATGAAGAGAAATTAGGTGTTTCTTTGAAAAATGATGACATTTTTGGTAATTATGAGGAGAATGGATCCATGAAGATGGTTCTGCTTAGCACATTTGTTGCTGTCTGTGGTTCTTTTGAATTTGGATCTTGTGTAAGTTCTTTTTTTATTTTTTGAAAATTTTAAATTTTTTACTAGTTCTTGGTTTTTCCAAAATCTTCTTCTAGAAATGGGAAAGGAAAAATAAAATAAAATGTAAAAACTAACTCGCACGCACACTTTATTCAATCAAATCTTTTTTAGTTTTAGAATATGTGGGAATTTGACGTTTTGAATTCGGAATTCCATTTTTAGTTTAAAAACTCTAAAATAATACTATTTCGCCGTATTCGTGCTACATAGGTCCGTAAAGGGTTTTGTATAGCTGAAGAAATTGTTATGGCAGGTGGGATATTCAGCACCGAGTCAATCTGCAATAATGGAAGAACTCGGTCTGAGTACAGCTCAGTACTCCATGTTTGGCTCCATACTAACCATTGGTGCAATGCTGGGTGCTATTACCAGCGGCAGGATTTCAGACTATATTGGCAGAAAAGGGGTACATTTTCCAATTTCAAATCCAGGCTATGACAAATGATGGATAATTTGCATCCACAGTCCCTCAACTTTTCTCTTTTATATTTTTTTTGAATATAATTAAATTTCTTAAATTTAATATTTTTTGGATCATAAATCTCTATAGTTTGTCTTTATATTCATCAATTCTAAATGACGTGGAAATAAGTGGGACCCCCACGTAATTTATAGTAATAATCTAATCACATTCATATTATTAGATCGGTTACAGTCGATTTGGATACAACTAATGGCATGCCACAATTAATTGGTCATGGGTGATGTGGTGCTGATGTGGCACTTAATATGTAACATGGCATTGTATAGAAAATAATTTTATCATCCGCGTGTCCAAAATTAATAAAAATGGAGCCGAAGTACCATAAGTAATTTTGGGTGCATCAAAATCGAGGGATTTTGTTGTTACAAATCAAAAGGAAAGGACTATTACCGGAGTGAGACAGAAGTTGAGGGATTGTTATTAAAAATGACCCAAAATAATTAGTGTCCAATTTTACTAATAGTAATAATGTTGCTAAATTTGTCTGTATTGTATAATCAGGCCATGAGGATGTCAGCTGTATTCTGCATCACAGGGTGGCTGGCGGTCTTTTTCTCTCGAGTATGTGAAATTTCTGCTAATTTACAATGTTCTGTTTATATGACTAATTTTGGTTGCTAATTTCTATTTAATTACTTTGATTCAGGAATGTTTGTCTCTTGAAATGGGAAGGTTTTTCACTGGCTACGGAATTGGAGTTTTGTCTTTTGTGGTAATACTTACTTCCAATCACAATTTTTGTTTGTTTTTTTAGTTTAGAGACTAAATTTTAATTGTTTTAAGTTGATCACCAAATTTCAGTTGTTTTAAGCTGATCATCAAATTTTAATTTCTTTTCTAATTCGGTAGTTAAACTTTATTAAAAAAATTCAATAAAAAAATGCTAAATTTTAATTGTTTTAAGTTGATCATCAAATTTTAATTTCTTTTTTAACTCGGTAGTTAAACTCTATTTTTTTTTTTTGCCAAGTATGTATAATTAACCTAAAATCTCCTCGCTTAAATAAAATTATATATAAGAATAAGTTTTAAGGGTTTAAATTTTATGGTTCACCGTTTAAAAAAATATAAGTAAAATATAATTATCACGTGGCAAAAGACAACCGCTACATATGCATTTTAATTGGAAAATTTTCATAAAAATCAAAATATTATGAATAAAAATTGGGCGAATAAAATACAATAAAGCCATAAATTACCTAAAACTAATAGCAATTTATTATGAATAAAAATGAATACAGGTGCCAATTTACATAGCAGAAATAGCCCCAAAGGATCTACGTGGGGGGCTTACCACATTAAATCAGGTGGGAAAATATCCAAATTTGTAAGCATAAGTCCAGTAATTAATGTCTATTCATCACTAACCGTTTTATGTTTTTGCAGTTGATGATCGTTACTGGTGCATCTACAGCATTCTTAGTAGGAAGTGTTATATCATGGAGAATGCTGGCTCTAACTGGTATAATTTAATGCCATAATTTAATATAATATGATGTAATTAGCTAATTAGAGTTTATGTCAATATTATTACACACTTAAAACTAATTATTGATTCAATTTGAAGGTCTTGTTCCCTGCATTTTCCTGCTTATTGGTTTGCTCTTTGTTCCTGAGTCTCCTAGATGGCTGGTAAGAGTTTTGCTAAGCTTTGACTGCTCTAAATAATCGAGTCGAGTCAAAAACCGTCACACTCCGGTTTATTCTAAAATTTAAAATTATTTTTGTAAATCTAATTCATTGAGATTCAGTCGAGTAAGTAAAGCGGAAGAATTATACTCCATTGAGTTTTATTTAGGCGCTCGAGTTCGAATTCAGTAATAAGAATCGAGTTCGATATAATACTTAAAAACTATATTTAAAAAAAAAATAAAAAAAAAGAATATTTTAAAATAAAAATAAGTGTCCTTATAAATATTTATAAATTTAATAAAGTTCGGTTAGTTCATGACCTTATCGAGCTCAATACTTGAAATCAACTTGACAATTGATTCAGGAGTTTAAACTTGAACTCAACTCGATTACTATCGAGTCGATTTCAATTTTCAAGTAATGTTTTAATCAATTGCATTGCAAGTAGTTTGTGAGTTAACTCGACTTTGTTAAACCCTTAAGATTAATCATCAAAATGAGATAGATTTGGGACTAAAATTTCTGTTATTCAGGCAAAAGTTGGCAGAGAAAAAGAGTTCCAAGTTGCATTACAAAAACTTAGAGGCAGAGAGGCTGATGTTACGCATGAAGCGGCTGAAATTCAAGTACTTTTCCTGATTAGCTTGGCGAAATTCCTATTAAATTGTAATGTACTAACTTTTTGAAGCTAACTATGTCTGTTTTTGACAGGAATATATTCAATCTTCTCAGTACCTTCCTAAAGCGAGATTTCTTGATTTATTTACGAGGCAGTACATTCGTTTCGTGTTCGTAAGTAAAATGCTTAGTTGGTCGAAAATGTGGTTATCCATGGAATGTTTTCTTGTTTTCTAATATCTTGCAAACTTTGGCATGGTGTTCAGATTGGAGTTGCAATAATGATATGCCAGCAGTTTACAGGAATTAATGGGATTGGATTTTATGTCAGTCAAACATTTGTATCAGCTGGTATAAATAATTCTATTTTTCTTTCAATTTTAATTCAAAGTTTTTACTCTTCGTTCGATCTTAATTCTCGAGTCGTGCAGGATTTTCATCCGGCACAATTGGCACAATAGCTTATGCTTGTATTCAGGTATCTAAATTTGGCTATTTTCAAGATAGAAAAAATGAACAGTACAATTTCTTTTCGTTGCTGAAAGCTGATCCATCTGAAAATTGATTCAGGTTCCGGTAACTGCAGTAGGAGCATTATTAATGGACAAATCCGGGAGAAAACCGCTGATGATGGTAATTATTTGTTCAAGGTTTCATACTGGCTATGTAGCACGGAAACATAAAAACATAAAACAGAAAAAATGAAATATTTTATCTGAAAATGGAATTTCGAGAAAAAGTATCTCTTGCTTGTCATTCCCAATGAAACGCTAAATTTAGGATCGAAGAAGTTTCCGTACTACAGAACATATTGATAGAAGTATTCTAGTGATTACTAAACATGCTTTTCCCCATGTAAAGGTTTCTGCAGCTGGCATTTTTCTAGGCTGCTTCCTAACTGGATTTTCTTTCTTGCTCAAAGTAAGTTGCCAAAACTGTTAGATACTTCGTACCGCGTATCTTGTTTCTACTTGTCAAGATTTATAAATTTAATTTTGCGGTCTATTTGCAAACCAGGAACATAATTTGTTTCTTGGATACGTACCGATAATTGCTGTTTCAGGAGTGCTGGTAGGTTTACCTACCCTGTTACTACATTTTGTTTAGTTTATTCTGCGTAACTCGAAAATTTATTGTATTGTTTTAATTTGTGATTTCTTTTCGTGGTGAAATCAGGTATATATATCAGCCTTCTCAATTGGAATGGGGGCAGTTCCATGGTTGATAATGTCTGAGGTTAGTACGATTAGCCAATTAGCTTTAACGTAGTGGTATCTATGTAGCGCGGAAAAGGAAACGCTGAAACAGGAAATGCCGAAATGAAAAATGCTGAAATGACATTTTATATAAGGCCAAGTTATAAATAGAGTTTCATAGTTTTATAAGCATTTTTAAAAACAGAATCAGAACACCGAAACGTAGAAATTCAGAAGTTTTTCTGCAAAGGGCATATCTAAGATAGATTACAATTCCGAGCTCGTACAATCTAAAAACTTATGCAATTTCTTTGTCAGATCTTACCGATAAATATAAAGGGAGTTGCTGGAAGCTTGGTGGTGTTGGTGAACTGGTTAGGTGCTTGGCTAGTTTCTTACACTTTCAACTTTCTTGCAACATGGAGCGCCGCCGGTAAAATTCAATTGTTTGTCAAGTAAAAAATAAAAAAGTTGTTATTATTTATATCAAACTAACACTTTTCCAATGCTTGGTTTTTTACAGGTACATTCTTTCTGTATGCTGGATTCTCATTGCTGAGTATCTTATTTGTCGCCAAGTTTGTACCGGAAACGAAAGGAAAGACCCTTGAAGAGATTCAAGAATCTATCAATTCATAGGAAGGAACATTTTTGTGAGAATTTTGAAATTTTGAAGCGAATGCAGAAGGTCCGATCTTAAACAGCAGCAAGAAATTGCAGAATCGTACTGCATCTGCATCGACGCGCCATTTTGTTGATATTTTTTTGTGCTTGGGAGAGGCTATAAGGCCTTTTCTATCTTCATATTGAAGAGAGGTCATGTGTATTTTAAATTTTGTTTGCTAGCTATTCATTTAGTAGGCAAGTGATGCAAATAATCCAGTCAATGAAAAAAGAAATTTTAAGCCTAGCTAGTTGAAGTGCAAGCTTAAATTTCACTTGTTGCTTAAAGAATTAGAAATGTTCATCCCGAATTTTAACTTGATTCAAGACTTGACTCAAAATGTCAAGAAGATGCAAGCCGACATTTCCACCAAGAGATTAGATCTAAATCTTGATATCTACGAGTTTATGCTGACTGACGATGAAAAGTTGACATTTAATTTCAAACTTCATCACCTCATAAGATTCAATAAAACATATATAGGACTCAAAAGATCATGTGAATAGTACATCAGCGTTATGGATACAACTAATAACGCTTCCCATCCCATCAGCGTTATGGATGGGAAGCGGTTCGGCAATTTCACTCTTTCCTCGATTTTATAATCTTTCTAATCAAAAGAGAGCCACTACTAAAGATGTTCGAACCGACGGTTGGCGATGGAGACATAGATTAAGGGGTAATGAGATTATTTTACTTGACAATTTGAAGCCTATGTTTGATGCTATAATTTATGTCTTGGGACAAAAGGATGAAGTCCTTTGGAAATCAAGTTCGGGCAAGTATACTCCAGCTTCTTTTTGTTGAATTCGGTCTGCTTTTAGCGAGGGAACTGCTGCTCGCTCAGTAGCTGCTGCTGCCTCAAGCCAATCTC
The DNA here is from genome assembly GCF_937616625.2 of Mercurialis annua. Taxonomy (NCBI): domain Eukaryota; kingdom Viridiplantae; phylum Streptophyta; class Magnoliopsida; order Malpighiales; family Euphorbiaceae; genus Mercurialis; species Mercurialis annua. Next base: position 10,590,647 of record NC_065577.1, read on the forward strand.
CTACTGCTAGTGCTGTCTTACATCGTCAGGTTGCTGCTGTCTCGGGTCACTCAGCTGTTGCTGCCTCAAGTCATCTACCTACTGTTGCCTCAAACAGTTCATCCATTGCTGCTGACACAAGCCATTCAGTTGCTTCAAATCACCATTCAGTTGCTGCTAATGAACAGAAAATTTATTCAGCGAGTGCAATAATTCTACAGTTCGGGACGGGTACTCCTTTTAAGCGGATATGGGATTCCTTAGCGCCTCCAAGAGTTAAGTTTTTTATCTTACTTGTATTTCATAATATAGTTCCATCTATTCATTTTCAGGCAGTCTATTCTATTATTTCAGTGGATAACTCTTTATGTTCTATTTGTGGTGTGCTATAAACGTAAGAACATATTTTTATTCATTGTAATTATACTCGGAGTATTTGGTGTGGTATGCTTCAAAAGTTGGATATGTGTTGGGTTTTTTCTTCTAAGTTAGTGGATTTTATGTCTCAGTGGCAGGATACTATTACGAGAGGTCCATACGGGAAACTTTAAAACGTTCTCTTGATGATTACTGTTTGGGAGATTTGAAATAGTAGAAATAGAAGAGCTTTTATTAAGAAGGATGTTTTAGTTTATAACTTCTTGTGCATGAACTATAATAGAAGTTTTGCTTATTTTGGTTTGTATTTATTTAGAAATTCTTTATGTGTTTTATTTTCAGACTCTTGATTTCGCTTTTTTTCTAAATCGTAGTCTCTGGTGTGCATCTTTATATGTCATTTTTTGTGCAAAAGCTTAAGGTTATTCATAAAAAAAATGCTTAAGAATTTATTATATATTCATATTGATTTATTATTTTATTATTTTATCAATAACAAATAAATTAATTTTATACCTTTTGATAGTAATTTACAATTATATATCAATTTCAATCAAGTTATAATAATAAATAATTGATGAATCACCAAACAGAATCCGAGCTTTACCAACCTGCACACCACAAGCAAACAGAGGTCAGAAGGAACTCCGGTGGGGGTCACCGGACGTTCACTCCGACGCTCAAGTAAGGTTTTGAAGTTGAGGAAGAAGAAGAAGAGAAAAGAGAGTGCTTAGAGTAGAGAAAAAGAAATTACCTAGGGTTTGTCCTTAAACCCTCTATTTATAGTTAGGGTTTAAGGACAAACCTGCCTTGCTGGCAGGCTGTGAGCCCAGTGGTCCCAGAAATCAGTTATGCTGACGTGGCAGAATATCCTTGCGGGTGGCACGGGTTGTTAGGTGTGTCAGAGGGAACATTCTTCACGTACCTGTCAGAAGATCTCCTGTGGTCCCAGGATCTGGTACACGAGCGTGTGTTTCTGGGCAAGACCCCGGAGCCCGGTTAGACCTTGAAGCCCGGATAACTTGGGGACCAAGTTATCATGGTTCTGGTTCCTGAGGGTACCTCGAAGCCCGGGTCATAGGATCCGATCTTTCGGGTTTATGAACTCGGAGCTCGGTCTAGGTCTGAGTTGAATATGACTCGGAGCCCAGATAGAATCCTTGGTCCGACCTTATCATACATGAATGTCTCGGATGATGTTTGAATGTCCATCGATCCGGTGACCCCCCAAGTCATGTTATCTACGATTTCGAGAAGGTCGGACATTGTTACCAGGTCGGTGAAATGCTTGACTTAGTGATGTTCGTTCCTGGCGAGGTTGCTTCGCCCCTACTAGATGTGCTACGTTATCACTAGTCCCCCCCTAGTTTATCGGATATTTATGTCCGAGGTGGTGGAGTTCTCCGAAGTATTATTTCACGTGAGCCTTGGTGTGTTTGTCTTGTTTTTGGGTGGCCTCTGACACCGAGCCGTTTGTCAGGAGGGATGGTGAGCTGATATTGTGTGTGAAAGGACCTGTCTGTCGAGATGTCTTATCTGACAGCTGTTGTGACCGTTGTCCTAGGTGGCGGTTGCTTGCTGTCTACGCTGGGTCCACGTGTCCTGTAGTTATGGCGTGAGCGGTTTCCCAGGAAACGTTGTGAGTGGAAGGAGAGAGAAAATGTGAGCGTGTCTCTTCGTTTTCCCTCTCTTTTTCAGTTACAAGTTTTAATTTTTCAAATCTTACAAAACTTCTCGCTTTCTTTCTCAGTTTTCATCTTTCCTTTTTTGCTGAACCAAAGACAAATTCTGTTTCTCTGTTTTCTCTGCATTTCTGGTTTTCCTTTTTTCTTCGATACAAGGTTTCTTCAGTTGCTGTTTGGAAGCTTAATCTGGTGGTTCTCCTTCAAGGATTCATCCAAGTTTTGCGGTTTAGTCTTACGCTTCTTCATCTTTCCAGGAACTTTCTGCATTTCTCTACAAGTAAGTGTCTTCTGTTGTAATGATTTTGTTTTATGTTTCAAGCTTTTCATTGTGTTTGATGTGCTTGACTTCTATTCTTGTGCCACGTTGATTCGGAAAGTTTTTTCTCAGAAATGTTTGATCATTGTTCGTTATTGTTTCAATGTATGTGTTATGAACTGCTTGATTGAATTTCGTGATTTTGTTTTACTGTTTGTGTTCTTCGTTTGGGAAAAGAATTTCCAGAAATCTGGAGATTCTTTATGGTGTTCTTCGTGTTCTGATGGTTTCACCCCTTAGGAAATCTGTTTTGATTTGTAATTTCAAGTTTTAGCAAATTTGTCTTGTTTGTCTAGTGGAACTCGTCTCATCCGAGCTTGTTTCCCTGTCCTTAGGTATGTCGGGTGACCCATCAGATCGCGAGGAAGGGGTGGGTTATGACGATAACAATATGGATATGGAGGAGCCATCTGCTGAGTTTTATGTGGTTCGTCCCCGACCTGATGAGGCTGCCGAGGTGGAAGAGGTGGGGACCTCGATACCTGCTGACCCTTCCCGAAAAGGGAAAGAAAAGAGGAAAGCTGCTGGTGATAAGTGTCACGACCCAAATTATTGAGCCGAGACCGGCGCTAGGGAATGGGAGTGGTAGCTCCGAAACCCGTAGCAAGCCTAAAACCACTCTAACTTTTTCGCGGAAACGCAAACACAACTATCCTATAAACATGTAATAAGAAGACACGTTTACAATCATAACGTACATCATATATATCACATCATCGATACAACCATAGTGGGCATCTCATTTCCGTAACTTGTACGTACTAGCCCGTCTATCGATCAATACAAAACTGACAACCAAAAGACGTCACATCAAACAAACATTAAATATGTACACAACCTATACGACCTGACTATTCTATGCTAAGACTCGTCATACGTATACTACTGCAGCACCAAGGGGACTCGTACTCAGCACACCAAAGACGGTCTGTCTGATCCGACTCTATACACCTGAAAAACATCAATGTGAGGGGTCAGTATTTGGGGAAATACTGAGTGAGAAAACACATTACTAGGGTATTATAGAAAATAACATCGCAATTAAAACAAAACACATATATACAAACATATTATACTTCAAGCATTTGATCCGATCGAAACCCTAGTCTCTTAGCATGCATACTGAACACCATCACAACACTTAACGATCGATCGATATGAGTCCGGGATAATTCCACCAGTCAACTCGCAGATACAGGCCCCGGGATAGTTCAACCAAGTAGGCCTTGTATCGCATGCACAAACAAGTATGATAAACAATCAATGCAATCTCTATCTATGACTTACCCGGACGCTGGTGATCACACAGCCTATTGACACCCAATAGGTAGCTTGTTTCCCCCGGATCATATACTAGTTTTCACAATCTATATATATTCGATAATACGATGTACAAATTCATTTCTATCGATAAAATACTATAGCATGCGATGTAGTTTAATATTATATTTATAATATAAAAACTATCTATTGCGTAATAATACTCAAAGTAAGTTTAACTCACAACGATCGCTATTCCTTATATCCAAACGTAAGCTCCACACGTCATTCACTCTTTTAACTATTCCAGCTCGTCGATCTCGTACCTCGTTGATGTATCCACTTCCTATTCACATCATACGTACGTTTAATTCATAAACGTAGGCTTAATATCAAAACCCTAAGTTATAAACTTAGGTTAATACAATCGTATCTCTAATACGATTCTTAACTTTAGTAATCTCTTAATCATATGTTTCTTTTAAACGTCCTAGTTTACGTTTTGATATTCAATCGAATCACGATTGATTACACGACTTGAAATTGTCTGAAATCGAGTTTCCGCGTCGCGTTAGGGCTCAGAAGCCAAAACTATCAATATTCGCTAACGAAGGACTGCACGTTCGTGCAGCAGTGTACTGTGCAGTACGCTGCACGATCGTGCAGTTGCTGTGCTGCACTACGACATACTAAATCGATCCGTAACGCTTAATAACATCAAAAACTCAAGATTCAAGCTTAAAACGTCGAATTCAAACTCAAAATCATTAAAACGGTAAAACCGCTCGAAACCCTAAACCAAAACGTCAAGCTTACCTCGATTTGAAGCTTAAAGATGATAGAGAATCAAATTCTTAATCCAACGGCGCGAGAATCACTCGATTCGGACGAGAAACGGCGAAGCGGCGACGGATCGAAATCGTTCGTCAAAACCTTCTGTGAGTTTCTTTCTCCTTCTGATCATTCCTTATTCTTAAGGAAACATATATATAGTTTGGCAAATTTGCCACTTTAATCCTTCATTTCTTTAACTTAAATCATTTCTCTTTTAAACTTTCAATTTTAACCGAACGATTAATTATTCACTTAAACTCGAATATCTACGTATTATTTATATCCAAATAAATAATACTACTCCAAATATAACTATTCTCGTCGATAATCTTCCGATTGCTATTCTCGAGGCTAAATTGGCTAATTTGCACTTTGGTCCTTGAACTCTTCAAAATTGACAATTTAGCCCAAAATGAATCCGCGTCCAAATTTTAAAAGGTCTCCGATTGACCTGAAACTTTTACCACCAATACTATAAAACATTTCGCGGACCTTGGCGAAATAATTCTATTTTCGGACTTAACTGGTTAAATTACCACTTTAGTCCCTGAACTCTAGTTTGTAACTTTTCTTGATATTTTTCCTTATTTTCTTATTCTAATCCTCAAACATATACGTCTTACTCCATATTATCCTTTTCTTTAATATCCCATATCTTTATCTTTGCAACTCCGGTCCTTTTCTGCCGGACACGTTGCACTAAACGGCACCTGAACTTACGGGGTATTACAATAAGCCTGATGATCGGGATATCAAGGCGTCGCGGTGCACCATGGGTTTTTTGAGGGCTGTGCGAAAAGCGTTTGACATCCCGCAGGAGTACGAGCTGTCTATGATTCCCGCGGGGAAGAGATTAAATGACGCTCCTCCCGAGAACACGATTATGCTCACCCTGGAGCATCTCCAATCCGGCATCCGGTTTCCCATATCCGAGCAGTTCAAGAGGTTGAGCAACTACTTCGAAGTGCCGTTATCCCAGATTCATCCTAATGGAGTGCGGCACTATTCTTGTTTCTTGGAGCTGTGTCGGCAGAATGGGGTGACCGATAGTATGCGACTCTTCTGTTGTATGTACCTGATGTCGCTGAAGGATCAAAGTCATTTCGCCTATCTGCGATTCCGGGGTGAGAGGAAAGACTTGGCCGGGGGGCTGGTGTCGGGGATAACTGACTCCTTGAGGGACTTCAAGGAGGACTATTTTCAAGTATCTCACCCAACTGCTTTCCAGGGGATGGTGACCACCTGGGTCGCTAAGTGTTATAAGCCCGACAAGTGGTTCCATGTTCCCGGCCCTTTGGAGCGAGATGATATGTACAAGCTCCGAGATGCTGCTCCTGCTGGGGAGAAAGCACAGGCCGACGACCTGTGTCCTAAACTCCTGTTTGATTACTGGAAGGGCACAGCTGCAGCTAGCGCTGGTCTGTTTGTTGTTTTCTTCTTTTTTTTTTTTTGTCTGTTATGTGAAGTGGTTGCTACTGTTTGTGTTATATTTTAACTCTGTTATGTTTTGGTGTGATTACAGTGAACAGTCTGGACCCCGCCAAACTGATTGGGAAGAAAAGAAAAAGGCCCGCTGTCCGAGCTGCGACCCCTACAGTCCCGCGGGCTGCACCCGCTGCGGGTTCGGCTGTCCCCCGGCCTTCCCCTGCGGGTGAGGCTGCTGCTAATCCCAAGTCTCCGGAGGTTCCGGAAGGCGTTCAAGTCACGGGGTTGGATGCAATCCCTCTCCGAGTTCAAAGGCCCGGCGAGGTGGAGTTTCCCCCTGCCGCCGAACCGAGAAGGGACATTCCCTCTGTGGATCTGGGCTCGGCGGAGACCGTGATGGGACCTCGACAACCCGAGGATGTTCCTCAACGGGCTGCTCCTGAAGTCGGGGGTCCCAGCGCCCGTGCTGTGGGATCTCGAATGCCGGATCTGCCGGACGTTTCCTCGGATTCCAGTACGACCGCTTCTGGCCATCAGGGGATAACTCGGGCAAGATTTGCCGAGTGGGTTGGGCAGCACAACCCGGGCGTCCGGGTATCGATTCACGAGCTACCCATCGCTGGGGATATTGCTCGGGTGACTACGCTACCCGAGGACGAGGCCTACTATAAGACCTACAAACCAGAGAACTTGCTGGCGACGGTCTCTGCCCTCTGTATCCAGGTAATCTCTTCGACTTCTTATTTTGTTTTACTTGATTTATTTCCCTTGTTGTTTTAAGTAACTTTGTGTTTGTTTTCAGGCGGCTCAAATGTCTTACCGGGCTGACCGGCGTGCTAGCCAGAATGAGGACGACCTTCTACTGGCCAAGAGGCTTATGTTGTCTGAGGCGGCCAAGGTTCGTGACGCGGAGAAGAGGGCAGGAGAAGCCGAGAAAAGGGCCTCGGAGGCCGAGAAAAGAGCGTCGGACGGAGCTTCTCTGGTGGCTCAGCTGGAAGATAAACTGAAGAATTCCAAGGATCGAAGGTCGGAAGACCTGGAGATGCTGGGAAAGCTGAGAAATGACGTCAGTCGTTTGGAGACTGAGAAGGCTGCTGAGAAAGAAGATTTCTCCAAGCAGCTCGCTGACGTCACTCGCCGGAACGAGCTGGCCTCCAAGGGACTCCGGGATTCGGTGGAGGACCTGAAGAAAAAACTGGCTGAGGCCGAAAGGCGAGCCGAGAAAGCTGAGGCCCAAGCTGCGGAAGGCACGGTCCGAGAGGAGAACCTGTATGAGGACTTCCGGAAGATGTTGTTCGTCGGCGAGGTCCAAGTTGGCGAGTTTGTGAGAGGCCGGTTTGGAGCCGATGTCGATGTCTCGGATTTTAAGCTGGACGTGCTTGATTTACATCGCCGTGCCAAAGAGCTGCCTGAGGATTATGACATGCCAGCAGATATTGAAGACTATCTGGCTGATGACCAAGACCAAGGCCCGGTTTAGGAGGACCGTTTTTATAATTTCTGAACAATTTTTACTTTTATTTTGTAATGTTGAGCTCTGAGCTCCTTTGTTACACTTTAAATATTTTTGCCAAGTTTGATCGCTTTGGCCTTTGCATATATATCTTGTTTTTTACTTGTCGGTGTGCCTATGTTTTCTTTTTATCTGAATGTTGTTTCTTTGAATGAACTTTTTGCTTTTGAGAATTTTGACTAAGTATGTGACAGCGTGTTTTTCATAGCTAACTTCGTTTAGTTTCCGAGCTGGTTTTCTCGATGTGAATTTTTTAGCTTCTTGTTGTTGTTTTTATATATATGCTCTTGACTCAGACTTGGGACAAAGAATGCTAGGATAAGTTCTTAGTTGTTCATAGATCAAGTTTAAACAAATTATTCGGCGTGGGTAACCTGTTGTCTCTGGATAACCGGGGATTGTCATAGCTCGCAGGTGGCACATAGCCCGTGGATGGCCCATAGCCCGCTGGTTGCACATAGCCCGCGGGTGGTATATAGCCCGTGGATGGCACATAGCCCGCTGGTGGCACATAGCCCGTGGATGGCACATAGCCCGTGGATGGCACATAGCCCATGGATGGCACATAGCCCGTGGATGGCACATAGCCCGCTGGTGGCACATAGCCCGTGGATGGCACATAGCCCGTGGATGGCACATAGCCCGTGGATGGCACATAGCCCGTTGATGGCACATAGCCCGTGGATGGCACATAGCCCGTGAATTTTTTACCGAGTAGAGTGCTCGGGTTTTGGAGAAGACATGAATTCTTTTTAATCTTTTTTATTCATTGAGGGGAAAAACTTATGTTTGAGTTTTACAAAAGCCTAACTCAAACATAAGTGAAAAAACCCCTAGGTACCTCGAAGATGAAAACAAGTAACTACTGATAGTATTTCCGAAGAACCTGGGAGTTCCAAGTTCTCGGGAGCACTCTGCCCGAAATGTGTGCTATCTTGTAAGCTCCTGCTCGCCCGACCTCAGTGACTCGATAGGGGCCTTCCCAATTGGGTTCGAGCTTTCCCACTCCAGCGTTTCCCTTAGCAATGTCTGCCCGCCTCAGGACCAGATCGCCAACTTGGAAACTCAGGGGTTTAACTCTCTTGTTATGATACTTAGCCATTCTTTGTTTGTATGCTTCAATTCTCAGCGCTGCCTGCTCTCTTCGTTCTTCCAGCAGGTCTAGGCATAACTTCTGTTCTTCTTCGTTCTTAGCCTCATCAAAGAACTGGACCCTTAGAGTCGGCATCCCGATTTCCACAGGTATCATTGCCTCGCACCCGTATGTCAAAGAAAACGGGGTGTCTCCTGTGCCTGCCCTTGGCGTGGTTCGGTAAGCCCATATGACCTTCGGTAGCTCTTCCAGCCACTGTCTATCGAACTCCCCTAGCCTGGCCTTGAGCCCTTTTAGGATCGTCCGGTTGGTTACTTCGGTCATCCCATTGCTTTGCGGGTGAACTACCGAAGTGAAACGCAAGTCAATATGCAAGTCGTTGCAAAATTCTTTGAAGGCTCGGCAGTTGAACTGCTTTCCGTTATCAGTTACCAACGCTCTGGGTATACCGAAACGACACACAATTTGCCTCCAGAAGAAATCCCGGATCCGAGCTTCTGTGATGGTGCTCACTGCCTCTACCTCGATCCACTTTGTGAAGTGATCTACTGCCATTATCAAGAACTTTTTCTGCCCCGTGGTTGGCGTGAAAGGTCCCAGGATGTCAATTCCCCAAGTTGCAAATGGCCAAGGACTGGTAATAGGACACTGCTCTGTGGTGGGAGCATGTCGAATATTCTGATGTCTCTGACAGTTTTCACATTTCTTTACTATCTCCTCTGCTTGCCTGACCATTAGGGGCCAGTAGTAGCCCTGCAACACTGCTTTCTTTGCTAACATGCGAGGAGCTATGTGTGCCCCACAAATACCTTCATGTATTTCTCTCAACACATACTCCCCTTCTTCTGTTGTCAAGCATCTCGACCACGGGTGGGTGAATGACTTTCTGTACAAGACTCCGTCGAGGAACGCGTAGTACGGAGCTTGTCGCAAGATTTTGTAGGCTTTATCTCTGTTTTCTGGCAGAGTTCCATCCATCAGGTAGTGGGCTATACCTTGCATCCAATTTTCCAAAGGCTGAGTTAGGAAAATGGTTTCGTGGTTGTCGATGCTGGAGTGTTTTTGAACAGAGAAATGGACCCCGGTATCTTTTCGTTCACTGTTGCTGCTTTGGCTAGTACATCAGCCTCTTGATTTTCCAAACGAGGAACTTGCTCTATCACCCATTTTCCTCCGAGCTCCTGAATCTTGTTCAAGAAGAACTTGACTCTGTCCACGTATCTCCTCATTTCCGAATCCCGAGCTTCAAAAGTACCCAGGGTTTGACAAACGACTAACTGAGAATCACTCCTTATGGTTACGTGCTCGGCCTTGACCACGCTTACCATTCTTAATCCGATCAACAGAGCCTCATATTCCGCGGCATTGTTGGATGCCGGGAAATAGAATTTTACCGAGCTTCGGAGTGTGACTCCGTGAGGACCTTTCAAGACTACGCCTGCCCCAGATCCCTCCAGATTTGATGCCCCGTCGACTTCTAAGACCCACCGTAGAAGTTGTTCGTCGGGTTCCTCAGGTTGGTCGCTTGCTGTGGTCTCGGCTATGAAATTTGCCAATACTTGTGCTTTCAGAGCCGGTCTCGGTTCATACCGGATGTCATATCCTCCCAGCTGGACCGACCAGCTGACCAGCCGTCCCGACATCTCTGGCCTCTGCAGCGCCTTTCTCAGAGGTTGGTTCGTACGTACTACAATGATGTGAGCCTCGAAATATCTCCTCAGCTTTTCCGCCGCCACTTTCAATGCTAAAGCAAATTTCTCAATTTTTGGATATCTGACCTCCGGGCCTTTCAAGACTCTGCTGAGATAGTAAACTGGGGTTTGCAGACCCTTATCTTCCTTCACCAGGACTGCCGCTGCTGTCTCGTCATTCACCGAGAGATACAAATATAAGATTTCCCCAGGCTCAGGTCTACCTAGCACCGGGGGTGTGCTGAGGTAAACCTTCAGTTCTTCAAAAGCTGTGTTACACTCCTCCGTCCACTTGAAATTCTTTGTATTCTTCAGGATTTTGAAAAATGGCAAACATCGTTTGGCCGAGCAACTCATGAATCTTCCCAACGCCGTTACTCTCCCGTTCAACTTTTGTACTTCTTTCACCGAGCTAGGTGCTTTCATGTTCATTACTGCCTCGATTTTCTCCGGGTTCGCCTCGATGCCTTTCTCCGAGATGAGGTGCCCTAGAAATTTCCCCGAGCGGACTGCGAAAACGCACTTTTCCGGGTTCAGCTTGAGGTTAAAACCCTTTAGCTTTTCAAAAGTTTCTGCCAGATCTTCTGCATGATCCTCGATCCCCTTGGATTTTACGACTATGTCATCTACATAAACCTCGACGTTCTTGCCCAGTTGATCTTTAAAAACATGATTCATGAGTCTTTGATAGGTTGCCCCAGCATTTTTCAAACCAAAAGGCATCTTCTTGTAACAATAAGTCCCCAGATCCGTTGTGAAAGCTGTCTTTTCTTCGTCATCTTTACTCATCGGGATCTGGTGATATCCCTGAGAAGCGTCTAAGAATGCATAGACCGCAAATCCGCACGTCGCGTCTACCAGTTGGTCAATGTTTGGCAGAGGAAAACTGTCTTTTGGGCAGGCATTGTTTAGATCAGTGAAATCTATACAAAGCCTCCATCTACCGTTGGACTTCTTGATCAGGACTACATTAGCCAGCCATTCAGGGTAGTCCACTTTTCTGATGAACCCGGCTTTCAAGAGCTTCTCCACTTCATCTCGGATAGCCATCTGTTTCTCCAGAGAGAAAGTTCTTTTCTTTTGCTTGACAGGCTTGCATTTGGCATCCACGTTTAACTTGTGCGAGATTATCTTCGGGTCTACCCCTCCAATATCCTCTGGCTTGTTGGTAAACTCCTCCACATACTGTTTTATCCGAGCTATGATAGCTTTCCGGTGCTCGTTTGGCCAATCTACCCCCAGCTTTACACACATCTCGGATCCCTCTGTAAGTTCAATCGTTTCTAAGTTTTCTCGGGGTTTCTGAGCTTTTTTCTCTCTGAGGAGCAGCTCCGGTGTATCGATGTTCATCGTTTCCACCGTGCTGCCCATAGTGGCCATGTAACATTGCCTAGATAGGGTTTGGTTTCCCCTGATAGTTATGATCTCGTTTTCCACTGGGATTTTCATCATCAAGTAACGAATACTAGTCACTGCACCTGTGCTATACAACATAGGTCTACCAAGAATACCATTATACGCAAGAGGCATGTCAACTATCATGAACAGTGAACGTACCTTCCGTGTTGGTTCCGCCAGGATTCCCTCTGTTCCGTCCTCCTGAGGTGTTTCGATGCCGAGCTCCAAATCTAGCTCGACCATGCCCTCTGGGGTGACCGGAGCTCCCCCCAGCCCCAGGAGGGGAATGTTCACAGGTTTGAGGTCAGTCTTGGATCCTCCCATTGTCAAAAAGACTGACAGAGTCAACAAGTTAACCGAGCTACCATCGTCCACCAGCAATCGTTTTACCCATTTCGATCCAATGATGGCTGATACAATCAAAGCGTCTTCATGAGGAAAATCAACTCCTTTCGCATCCTATGGCCCGAAAACAATGTTAGGCCATGGCGACCCAGTAGATACCGACATGACCATCTTTTGCTTTTTCTTTCTGCGTTTTCGACTGTACTCAGATTCCGAAGTTCCTCCTGAGATTGTGTTAATTACCCCCGTGACCTGTGTCTTTTTTGATGGGGATTGGGCTTCCCTGCTCCCCCTGGCTCCGACCTGACCGAGTTGACTCTCGTATTTCCTCGGTCCTGGCCCTCCTTGGCCACAACAAAATGTTGTAATCGCCCCTGGCAGACTAACTTGTCTATCTCACTTCGCAAACGTCCACATTCCTCTGTTTCGTGGCCATAACCATCATGAAAATCACAGAACTTGGATCGGTCTCCATCTTTCACTAGCCTCGGTGGATAACGAATCTCTTCGTTGTTGTGCTTGATCCAGGATAGAATCTGCTCCCTTGGTGTGTTAAGTGGTACGTATTGTCTTGGTACTCCCGCTCGGTCCACGTATCCTTCCGTTCCTCCTCCAATACTGAAACTTGGCTTCGTACCAGGCCCTGTACTTGGCGGACTGGTTTGAGCATTGAACGGCTTGTTACCCCTGTACCCCGAAGTCTCATTCAGAGGTCGGTACCGATCTTGGTTACGGTTGGATCCCTGAGTATTCTGCGTTTTACTGGGAAATGGGCTAGCCATCCCGTAAGACTTCCTCTGCATCTCCTCGTCGAGATTGATATAATTCCAAGCCCTGTCCATCAACTCGGTGTAAGTATCAACCGGGTTGGTGATCAAGCTGTCTCGGAAGACTTGCATGCTGGTGTTGTCTTTCATAGCATCGATGGCGGTATCATCGTTCAAATCTTCTATCATGATCGCTTCGGCATTGAACCGAGCAATGTAAGCTTTCAAACTTTCTCCCTGCTTTTGAAAGCATTTCTTCAAGTCACTGGATCTTTTCTTTCGTTCGATGCTCGGGGCAAAATGAGTTTTGAAAGCCATAGCGAGCTCCCTGAAACTAGTAATAGAGCCCTCCTTGAGGTTCTGGTACCACTTTTGCGCCGCATCACTCAACGTTGAAGGGAACACTTTGCACACCGTGGCGTCCGAGACACTTTGGACTCCCATGGCAACCTGAAAGCAACTTAAATGAGTCATCGGGTCGGATTTACCGTTATATCTGTCAATGGGCGGATATTTAAACTTATCTGGAAATGGGTCATCCCATATAGCCTTTGACAAAGGGCTAGCAATGCCACAGGTAGCAAAAGGTCGAGACTCTGCCTTGTGCCCTTTATGCCTATCCAGCTCGGCCTGGACCAGACGAGTAACTTCGTCATGCAAAGTTTTCTGATGCTGTGACGCTGCACCCGAGCTGTGAACACTTTCTGCCCCGTTTCTCCTGACCGGTGGAACTCCTGCTCTCGCGGTCCGCAGAGGATCTGCCTCCGGGTCTGGGTCTCCCCTCCCCAATCCAGCGTCACCGCGCTGTGTCCCCGGTGGTAGATTCTCGTCTTGCACCCCCTCCCTTCGAGGAGGAGGAGGATCATTCCGACCTTCGTCTCTCGGAAAAGGGCGATCATGCCGACCTTCGTCTCTCGGCAGAGGGCGATCATGCCGACCTTCGTCTCTCGGCAGAGGGCGATCATGTCGACCTTCGTCTCTCGGCAAATTAGTGTCGCGATGATCTTCGCCTCTGGGTGCTTGATGCTCTGTGGGACCCCTAGGTCTGGGTCGTGGGTGATCGTTCCGACCTTCTTCTCTCGGAGGACGACCATCCTGAAACTCAGCAGCTTGGGGTGGAGGGGCCACGGGGGTGGCCGAGGGATTGTAACTTGGGTAATACTGGGACATGACTGCAAAATGCATCTGCTGGGCCTGGTGCAGTTGGCGAGCCATGTATTCTAAATATTCTTGAGCTTGTAAGACCGCCGGAGGTATATCCTGCCCAGAAGTTGTTCCTGTTCCCGTAGACACCAGTGTAGCGTCTACCGGGAAGTTGAGTTGAGTGGGAGACAAGGTATTGTGGAGGAAACTCTGAGGCACGGTGGTTCCTGGGGTTGATAAGTGGGTGTGACTTGCATCTGAAGCAAAAGGGTTCGCCCTAGGGTAGTTTTCCAACCCATATAAAGGCACAAATCCAGCTCCACTGACGGAGGCCCTGGATCCTCCCACCTGAGCATTCGCCGGAGGAGTTAAACCAGTAATTACAGAGGTCCGACCACTATCAGAAACTCCACCAACCACGTTAGTGTCGGTAACCGTAGTTCCCAGAGGGTCTACCCTGTCCAAAACAGGATCATCAGCCATTGTTTCTTGTCAAGATCTGATCAGCAACGTCAAGAGAACCAGAGTAGAACAGGGGAATACAAAACGCTTTCCCACAGACGGCGCCAAGTGATGAATCACCAAACAGAATCCGAGCTTTACCAACCTGCACACCACAAGCAAACAGAGGTCAGAAGGAACTCCGGTGGGGGTCACCGGACGTTCACTCCGACGCTCAAGTAAGGTTTTGAAGTTGAGGAAGAAGAAGAAGAGAAAAGAGAGTGCTTAGAGTAGAGAAAAAGAAATTACCTAGGGTTTGTCCTTAAACCCTCTATTTATAGTTAGGGTTTAAGGACAAACCTGCCTTGCTGGCAGGCTGTGAGCCCAGTGGTCCCAGAAATCAGTTATGCTGACGTGGCAGAATATCCTTGCGGGTGGCACGGGTTGTTAGGTGTGTCAGAGGGAACATTCTTCACGTACCTGTCAGAAGATCTCCTGTGGTCCCAGGATCTGGTACACGAGCGTGTGTTTCTGGGCAAGACCCCGGAGCCCGGTTAGACCTTGAAGCCCGGATAACTTGGGGACCAAGTTATCATGGTTCTGGTTCCTGAGGGTACCTTGAAGCCCGGGTCATAGGATCCGATCTTTCGGGTTTATGAACTCGGAGCTCGGTCTAGGTCTGAGTTGAATATGACTCGGAGCCCGGATAGAATCCTTGGTCCGACCTTATCATACATGAATGTCTCGGATGATGTTTGAATGTCCATCGATCCGGTGACCCCCCAAGTCATGTTATCTACGATTTCGAGAAGGTCTGACATTGTTACCAGGTCGGTGAAATGCTTGACTTAGTGATGTTCGTTCCTGGCGAGGTTGCTTCGCCCCTACTAGATGTGCTACGTTATCAATAATATATTTTAGTTTACTTCTTAAGCATCTTAATTAGTTACATTATATTTTAGTTTATTATTATATTTTTAATCAAGTTAGAGAGGATGGTACCCAGTTAATATAAGTGGTTACTCTTTCAAGTACTTGCACAAAAGAAGTAAGAATAAAAAAAGAGAAAGTCAAAAGACAAGAAATATGGTAATTCTATAAATATTGCGAAATTAAAGCTACTCCACCAAATTTATTTTGGATTTGACTTGTGAAGATAATACCTCCAAACCACACATACCACCCAAGTAAAAATTTCACATGGAATGAAGGGAAGGGATAACAGAAAACCAAGGCTTAATTTCATTAATTTCTGACTTAATTTCTCTTAATTAATTTATTTTTGATTTTCAAATCCTTTTTTTCTGTATTTTACTCAACTGAAATAATTGATTTGGTTTAGTATTTTTGAAATTTGTTGGGTGAAAATGGATGCAACTTCGTTTGCAAAACGGGCAATATGCCAAGAAGATCCATTCAACCCATTAATTACTACGGGCATGCAAGCAGCTTGTATGCTTGTCATTTCTCATATATTTCACGTTATCTTGGCTCCTTCTGGACAAACTGGTCCTATTGCAAATATCATTGTAAGTTCCCATTTTTCTAGTTTCAAATGTCTACCCCATGTTTTAAATTTCATCATGAATAATGTCAATTCATATCAAAATAGAATTAAATTTGTAATTTTCATTTTTGAAAGAAAATATTTTAAATTTTTTTGGATTAAAATAGAGGAATGTAGCAATCAGTAACGACGTATTTTAAGAATTTAATATTATATAACGCAATATGTCGGACGACTGATAGAACATTGACATATCTAATGACGTGGCAGTGTATTCTAAAATATACTTCGTCCGGTCGCCTATCAAACAACTGCTTTGAATAAAATTTAACTTCTAGTATCATTTTGATACTAAGTAAAATTTTGGTACCAAATTAGAATATAAGACATATAAGATGTTAGGTACCTCTCAGTCTTTCAACCACCAATTTGCCTAATACGGAAAAAAAACGTTCCAAGCTAGGAATTGCGGATGATTAATTTTGTACATATGTCGCTGTACTTTTATATTATTTTATTTTGATGATTAAATTATAATTAATTTTATTTTAATTATTAAATTTTAATTTTATTTCAATGAGAATAATTTTAATCAAGTGAAACAAAATAAAAAAAAAAAAAAATTGATCACCAAAAATATTTTCTTTGAAATAAAAATAAAATTTAGTCATCAGAAAACAATAATCTCAAAGTTTAGAAATTCTCTTTTTCCAAGAATTGCACCAAGTTTATGTTGTTTATAAATATGTTTTTTCTGTCAGGCTGGTCTGGTGCTAGGTCCTTCAGTATTATGCCGAATCAAACAACTAAAAGAATTCTTCATCCAAAGTTCTTCTATTGACTACTATATCATAATTGCATTCATTTTTCGAGTATTTTTCATGTTCTTGATTGGTTTGGATACAGACGTTCCTTACATAAGAAGAAACATAAGATTATCGAGTATCATCGCATATTCCGGTATAATCGTATGCACCATCTTCGGCGGAGCTTCGGCTTTCTTTATCCTTCATTTATTAAAATTCCAATACAATAAAATGTTATTGGTTATGATCATTCCATTAATATTGGCAAACTCAGCTTCCCCCGTAGTGATTCGGTTCGCATCGGACATGAAAATTGACACCTCGGATATCGGAAGATTAGGGATATGTGCTTCTCTCGTAAATGAAATGTCGTGCGTATTATTATATTCGATATTCATCGCTTTCAAGTCGTGGACAATGTTCGGACATGCATTTTTATGCCTATTTTGTGTCGGAGCGCTCGTTATTATGAATAAATATTTAGCTTCTTGGTTTGATAAAAGAAATCAAAACCAAAAATATGTGTCGAACACCGAGGTGCTAATTATATTCATCTTTGTTATCGCTACGTCTGTGATTATTGAATCACATGGCTATCTAAGTACGTTAGCTTGTTTCGCGCTCGGATTTTTGTTCCCTAGGGAAGGAAAGACGGCTCGGACATTATTGCGTAAACTCAAATATTCGGTTAATAATTTTATGCTTCCGATATACTTTGGGTATATAGGGTTT
The DNA here is from genome assembly GCF_937616625.2 of Mercurialis annua. Taxonomy (NCBI): domain Eukaryota; kingdom Viridiplantae; phylum Streptophyta; class Magnoliopsida; order Malpighiales; family Euphorbiaceae; genus Mercurialis; species Mercurialis annua. The sequence continues at coordinate 10,607,960 of NC_065577.1, forward strand.
CAATTTGATGTACTTTTTTTTATGACATTTGATAATGTCATAATGATTACTCTTATGATCTTGTTGAGTACCGGAGGCAAAATTGTCGGAACTTTGGTTGCTTGCCATTACCTACATATACCAAAAAATGAAGGGGTTATTCTTGCTTTTATACTCAACTTGAAAGGTCATACCGAACTTATAATTCTTGAATTACTTCCCAAAATCCTTGTAAGTTTTTCTTCCCTTTTGTTTGACATGTTTTTACAATGGCAAAATGTATTTATCTAGATATAGTTATATTTATTAAATATATTATAATTTCAAAATTTTACCAGTTTGATCTATCATCTTTTCGAGTATTTATCCATACATAATTTGTAGCTGACGTGAAATGAGATAAATTTTGTACAAATAGACATACAGTGTTACATATCAGTTCTACATAAATTATGGGTATATTCAGTAAAAATCGAAAAATAATAATGAACAAAACTGATACAATTCTAAATTCATAATATATTTAACAAATGAAATATAGTTAGGGGTGTGCATTCGGTTTGAACCGAACCGAACTGAATTTTTGGGTTTTTTAAAAACCGAACCGAAATTTTAGGGGAAGAAAATATTTCGAACCGAACTGAACCAGTCTGTTCGGTCGGTTATTTCGGTTCGCTTCTGTTATTTCGGTTCGGTTTACATGTAAAACAGTCAGAAATTTTTCTACACTCAAAACCGAACCGAACCGAACCAACCAACCGAACCGAACCAAATTTGTCGGTTTCGGTTCGGTTTTTCGGTTTCGGTTCGATTTTACACACCCCTAAATATAGTTATATAGTTGTGAATAGATAAATACATTTTACCTTTTACAGTTCAATAATACAGAGGATTTGCTAGCATGAATTTTTAATTGGTTATTATATGTATACTGCAGACATGGTGGAGCCGAAGACTTCACAGTTTGGTGATAATAGTAGTAGTACTCGACACATTAACTGCCGGATTAGTGGTGGTTTTCATGCTAAGAACAAGAGAAAGTTACTTTGCTCATAGATACACAGAGCTCGAATCACACGATACAGACGATAGCGAGCTTCGAATCTTATCTTGTGTTTATGGTTCCCGTCATGCCTCGGCTATTGTCGGCTTAATATCATCAGTCGGGGGTTCGCATAGCTCTCCGATGAGCCCTTACTTAATGCACCTAGTCGAGCTACCCGACAAACGTCGTAAAACAAAATTAATGTACCATCAGCTAAAAGACGGGGATCAATTTAGCGACGAAGAAGAATACGGAGGAAACGACGTGTTGGAAATAAACGACGTCGTTGACGGGTTTATTGCCGAAACTAAAATCATGATCCATCAAATCAAAGTTGTATCATCCTACGAAAGAATGTACGAGGATGTTTGTAGCGGCGCTGAGGATCTACGCGTGTCGATAATATTCATTCATTTACATAAACATCAACGGATTGATGAGAAATTGGAGAACGGAAAAGACGGAATTAGGGCAAGTAATCAAAAAATTCTTCGTCATGCCCCGTGTTCGGTCGGTATTTTGGTCGATAGGGGGCATACCGGATTTAAAAAACCGTGTCTTGACTCCGTTCAACAAGTAGCGACGTTGTTTTTTGGAGGAGCGGACGATCGTGAAGCGTTGACGTGCAGTAAAAGGATTGCACTACACGGTTACGTTAAGTTAACGGTGATTCGGTTTTTGCCGACGACATCTAAAGAAAAGTTGACGAAGTGGACTAATGATGCATCTCATAAAAATGATGAAGTTTTATTAGCAATTTCAGATCCTGAAGCTGAAAATGATATGGATGATGCCTGCATGGGGGATTTCTTAAGCAGGTAACTAATTCTTCATTAATTAACATCCAATTGTCACATTTTTTATATTATTACCAAAAGGATTACAATGTTATAATAAAAAAGATATGAATCTAAGAATTAATTTGTCATAGAAATAATTTAGGATACTGAATTGTACTTCATTTTATCTAGGCCATATGGTTCAAATAATTCAAAACGTTTTCACATTTTTATAAACCTAACCGAAAACACTGATTTTTTAATAATCTTTACCCTATTTGAAAAGTTGACTATCGCGTGTTATTTAAACTTTTTAAAAATTGACTTAAAATTAGCTAAAATAATTGAAATTAAAAAATAAATTTCATTTAATAAAGTTCCAATAGAGTTTAAAAAAATTATTATTACGCTTTTTATTAATTAGATTCTTGAAATTTTTTTATTTTCTTTTCAGATATAACTAAGTTAAAATATGACATTATTAGACCAAACTAATATAATTTTTATTTCAAAATAAAGTTTTAGATATTATCTTATTTTATCAATCGAAAAAATCCATGATAGTTTATACGTAATTAAAATATAATTTCCACGCATAATCTAAATCCATTTTAACAAAATTGCCCGCAAGTTTTTTTTTATTATAAACACCTATTATAACTGGGGAGGGGATTTGGTATTTCTGTAAAGATTCAATTCTAAAATTTTGTGAAAATCATGTCCAACATACATATCACTTGAGTAAAAAAAACAACCTTAAATCTCTTCGCTTTTACATTTTTTTCTTTTGATTTCTTTTTTTTTTGTTATAAACTTAGAAAAAAATCCATTCGTCGTCAATTAATAAATAACAATTTCGATGTTATTGATCAGGTATGTGAAATCCGGTCGAGTTGATTATACGGAGAAATTTGTGAACAATGGAGAACAAACAGCAGCAACATTACAAGAATTGGGAGATAAATATTCATTAATTATTGTAGGCAAAGGTAGAAGAGGTTTGTCACCAATGTTGTCTGGTTTAAGTGATTGGGAAGAATGTCCTGAGCTTGGCAAAGTTGGTGATCTTTTAGCTTCTGCAGAACTGAACATTAGTGCTTCAGTTTTGGTTATTCAACAACATAGTACTTACTCCGACAAAGAAGTTATTGATCAAGATTTGTAGTAATTATTGTATTTTATTTTGTAGGATTTTGTGTAATTAGCCATTTTGAAGTGTGATTTTGTTATACATTGGTTTAGTGGAAATTAATTTTGTAGTTCATTCAAATACTGTAAATAGTTCTGCATTTTAATTTGGTTAAATTCGTCCTAGAGCGCTTGTATAATTGATTTTTATTTCACTTAACCTCTAATAAATATTTAATATTTTAGTCATTCCTCAACTATTTATTATGTATATATGTAATTGTTTTAGGTTAAGATACTATTGTTTCATACCAACCGAAGGAGTTTGCTAACATTTGTTTTAATCATAATTTGATTTTAAAGCACAAATTATGGTTTGATGTTTATGTACCCATGGTATTTGCCTTTTCAAAACACATATTTTGGTATGAATAAAAACAAATGTTTCGTATGGTTATCCGAGTAAAGCAGGGGCGGAACCAGCCTTATGGCTGAGGTAGCGACCGCCCCTGCAATTTTATTTTTTTTAACAAAAACACTCTTTAACTTTTTTTTTTTCAAAAAAATATAGTAATTTTTATACATTTCGCCCCTCAAAATAAAATTTGTATGGTTTCGTCCCCCCATTTTACAAAAGCTAGTTCCGCCCCTGGAGTAAAGTATTTGAATCACACTCTTTAACTCTTTTGCACAATACATGTTTGATTAGATGACGCGGATGCTTTAACGTAATTCAAACACAACCTTCTCACCCATAATTAATTTATCATGCGTAGCTAATTAGTTATTATATAGTTTCTCTCTTACCCTTCTCCGCAGTCATGCCTATTTGTTTGGTTGAATTTTCTAAAAAAAATTCATTTTCCTTTCTTCTAGGTAAGTAGAGGTGGCAAATAATTGCCCAATCATGCGTCCAATCTAATCCGTCCAAAAAAACAGTCTATTTTTACTTAAAAAAATAGAATTATTTTAAAATATTTCATTTTCAAACATATTTACAACAAATTTGTCCATCTATTCATAATTTTCCACTCTACACTAATAACAAACATATTTACAAAAATACATATTATATATGAGATATTTATTTCATTTTAAATTAAAATTTTATAAAGCCACAATTTTTTTCTCTTTCTTTCTTTTTCTCATAAAACTCTCTTTTTTTTCCGTTTGTCTCTTCCGGTTGTTTTTTTGTTCATCTCTTCTGTTCGTTTTTTCGTTTGTGCTTCTGTTTGTCTAATTTCGATGAGTTTATTGTCTCTTCCGATCGTTACTACGTTCGTCTCTTCTGTTTGCGCTTTCCGTTCGACGTCGAACGGAAAAGCGCGAATGGAAGACTATTCGCGCTATGGATTTCTCGACATCGTTTTTATATTTTTTTATAATTTTTAGGTTTTTTGTGATGATTTAAACATTTTATAAATAAATTATTATAAATCTATAATTTTTTTGTTTATAAAATTGTTCTACTATTCATATAATTATTTTACCTTTCTCTTGTTCATATAGTTGTTTATTTTTTTATTGCTAGTGATTTTATAAAGAACGAATTGATTTATGACGTATTTTATTTTTATAATGTATTTACGTTATAGTGTATTTTTGTGTTTTTCGGTATATCTATGTTTTTTTTGTTTATTTCTGCCGTTTTTTAGTATATCTATGATGCATATTCTGTGTTTATGGTGTATTTTCAGTGTTTATAATGTATTTGCAGTGTTTTTATGGTATACTCCATAAAAACACTACAAAAATATCATAAATACACTATATATACACTATTGTTACACTGTAAAAATATCATAATTACACTTAAAAACACAATTGATACACTATAATAAACTGTAGTTACACTAAAAAATACGATAAAAAAATATATCATAAAAGTAAAATCTATCAAAAAATAAATCATTAAAAAGTGAAAAAATATATTTGTGAAATTTAAAAAATATCTTTTTTTGTAAAATAAAGTTAGAAAAGTAAAGACAAACAAAACAATGTAAAATTGTAAATAAAATAGGAAATAGTGCAGTGTAGAAAATTCCTTCTAAAACAATTTGAGTAATTTTTGACCCAATCCATTTTAGCCCAGAATATTTTAGACTAAAATAATTTTATAATGGTTAAAATTGAGTCAAAAAAAATTTAAATTTAAAAGTATTTGAGTTTTTCAGAATAATAAATAAATTATAAATTTCAAAAATAATATTCAGAAGTTGTATAATTTTTTTTCGAATTTTTTTTTTTTTTGAGAAATACTTTATTCCCGATTTTTTTTTTGGAAAACATAAAAATTATATTTTTGAAAAATATAAAAACAAATTGAAATTTATTTTTTTTTTCGAAAAATTTATTTTTCTTGTAAAATAAATTTTAAAAAATACTTTTTGAAAAAAAAAATTCAATTTGATTTTTTAATTTTAAAATTTTCTTGTCAGGCATGAATTTCAAGTATTTCGTCTTCTATTTTGGATTATTTTGGATTTTCATGACCTAATCCAACCCAAAATTTCTCAACCCAAAAATGCCCAAAAACATTACAACCCAAAATTAGCCAATTCCAAATAAACCCACCCAAAAACACGAGAAATTTTTGTGTGAATTTAGTTCATCACGTAGGATTGTAAACCATCCATTTATCGTGTGACACGTGGCAAAATTAATATGAACAACCAATCATTTAATAGCCTTATGTTTTAACTAAAAGAACCTCTAATTAATAGGCTATTAAATGATTGGTTGTTCATATTAATTACGCCACGTGTCACACGATAAATGGATGGTTCACAATCCTACGTGGTGAACTTGGTTCACATAAGTATTTCTCCAAAAACACTCATTTGCCACCTCTACTGGTAAGTTGCTTTTTCATAAAGCTTTTGAAATGTCTAATCATTTTCTACACTTGCTGCATTTTCTTTGATATCATCCTCGTGACGAAGCCAGCTTTAAAATTGAGGTAGGGTACGATTTAATAAATAAAAAATAGGATATCATACAACAAAAATAAATATTAAAAACATAATTATTAAATTTTCTAATGTGAAATATAATCGAAGGTAAAAAAACCGCATTACAAAATGACTATTTATTTTTAAAATATAATTAAGTTTCAAAAACTTAAGGTATAATATATACTAAAATAGCCATAAAAAATTAATATTGTTATTTTTTTTTAAAGATATGAGATAGAAAGCCAAAAAGAATGGCCACTAAAAGAACAGAACACAAAACCTAAAGAACAGAACAAATTAAAAGCACAACATTTGAGGTTTAATCCTCTGAGCGCAATTGTGCGCTTCTATATTAGCTGATCTTAGGATATAGCGAAACTCCGTTGAAACAAAGGATTGTGAAAGACGTCAAATATCATCACAAATTTTTTGTCAGAAAATATTATCACATTTTCGAGCATTGATAGTAGTAAACACTTGGAGGACATCACCTTCGAATCAAACACAGTTCCAAGAATTGTTTTTACCCAATTCAAGGCTTCCCTAAGGGCTAGGAGCTCTAGAATACCAGGGTCCCATATAAATCGAAACACCGCTGAAAATCTAGAAATAATTCGGCCCTATTTAGCCACCATCTCCACAACTCCAAACTTTTGATTTTTTGCTACCGCTGCATCATATGAAATTATCAACCAACATGCATTCAAAGGAGATACAGGAATTTGAAGACCGCCTAGGATGAGATACATGCAAGGAAATAGGGATGAGACTTTGGGATTGCTTGTATTCCTTGTACGCTTCAATGCTATAAAAGATAACCTTTGAGACTTGCATAGTCTGTTGGCGAAATAGCAGTGAATTTCTAGCTTTCCAAATAAACCAGAGGTGATAACAAAATAAAGCTACTGAGTCAGACTTTGGGTTTGACGCTGAAGAAAATCCATTATGCAGACATCGCCAGATAAAGATTATTATTTTCTTGGGGATCTTAAGAGATCAAAGGAATTGCCAGTCTTTCTTTTTTAATGAATGAATTAAGGATTGATACTCTCTGAAATTTTCATGAAGAGCTATATAATATCCAGACTTCACTGAATATTGTCCTGATTGTTATTGAAATGGTGAGATATGAAAATCAGCGACCTTTTAAAGTGTATAATTAAATTGCTGAAATTTTTAAAACTTATATTTTAGGTTAAAGGTTGTGCTGGGTGTGCGTAAATTAAAAAAAAAATCCAATTATCATTTTTTTTTAATTTGTTAACATAAATTAATTTCCAGTTTAACATTTTTTTTCTTGAATGATTAATTTTACATTTTAAAGTCTATTATAAAATTCTCTTCTAAATTACAAAAGCTATTTAGAAAAAAATGAAGATATATGGCAGGTTATATGATTTTGCAAAGAATTTAAATCATTCCAAATTCTATATTGGTTAATATTACAGTTCAACAATTCATTTAATTAAACTATTCATTTTTTTAAACACCAAACTGTTAATTAACCACTCAATTTTCTATTTCCAAAACTATGAGTAAGAAATTGATTATATCAAACACAAAAAATATATAAAAATTATCAAATCAAACAGAAACAAAATGAAATATAAAAAAAACATGAAACAAAAAGAAACTCAAAAATATTTTTAAAAATTAAAAATCATTTTGCGAGGGCATCGTCCTAGTGCTACACATATTTTCAAATTTTAAGAGATACGAAAGGATTTAAAAAGTTGGAGCAAAATATAGAGAATTTTATCATTAATTAATGACCATATATAGTAATTCTATTTGAAAAACAAACAATTCACCCCCTCAACTTGACACAAAATATTAAATCAGTCATTTTCGATGCTTTTAGTACAAACATACCTAAATCTTGTTTTTTCGTGTCAAATTAACCTACAACTTGCATTTTCATATCAAAAGACTCATCTGACATAAAAAGAGAGTGAGATTAACACATTATATTTTTTAAACATAATTAAACATAATTAAACACTAATTAAATACAATTAAAATACTAATTAAAATTCAATCTAAACCTAGATAAAATTAAATCTAATTCCACCAGAAACCGCCGCCGCCCGATTAATTATACAAAAGATGAACAACTTGTTCATCCCTAAAAGTGATGAATAGCTAGTTCATCCCTTTTAAGGATGAACAAATTTGCTATTCATCCCTAAAAGGGATGAACCAGCTGTTTATCCCTTTTAAGGATTAACAACAGAATTGGTGTTCATCCTTTTTAGGGATGAACAGTGTGTTGTTGTTCATCCCTTGAGGGATGAACACCTGATTTGTTCATCCCTGAAAGGGATGAACGTTGGTGGAGGTGCACGCATGGTGGGAACGGAGGCATATAGGGGGATGGAGGAGGAATGGTGGCCGGAGAAAGAAAAAAGAAAAGAAGAAAAAGGAAGAAAAAGAAAAGGCAAAAGTAAAAAACAATCGGTTTTTTGAATTTCTATGCTTGAGGCATTGAAAATTCCGGATTAGTACCTCATTGAAATTAAATTTTAAAAGAGTGTATGGGTCCACGCATTCCGCATTCCAACAATGCGGAATTTAATCAGCTAATTAAGTAGCGTCCGCATTAGAGAAATGCGGAACACAACAAGAGTCTCTGCCATGGCAGGGAATCTTACCGTTGGGAGCTGATCAGCTCCCAACGGTAACAAATGCGTTCCGCATTTTTCAAATGCGGAACGCATTTGTTATAAATAACCCCATCAGCCCACCGAATAGAAGCAAAAAAAATTGTGAGGACTGAAACAAAATAGAGTATAAGAGGGATAAAATAGGAGTTTGTGAGGGATAAAATAGAGTTTGAGAAGCAAAAAAAAGCTTATTTTTCGTAGTTGAACAGAAAAAAATTGTGAGAAATATTTGGAAGCTACATTTTCTGCGCGATATTTTTTTTTTGAGGATACAAGAGGTAAGTTGTAATAACCCGGAATTTTAAGGGATAAAATATTGCTACGTGTTTGATGTTTTATTGGACGGGAGTAGGTAAATTAAATTTAAAGATAAATTTAATTTACAAGTATCTCTAAATTTATATTGTGGCAATAGGAATTCAAATTTAAATGTTAGAAGATTAAATTTGAATATTTATATAGTTAACGGGGATAATATAGACTTATGAATTGGGTGCAGAATAATTCATAAGTCCCGTGCGAATATTTTTGGTGTCAATATTCGCAGAATATTTTAAAAAGGTTATCGTGAAAATTTGATAAAATTTCGGAGTAGAAATTTTATCAAGCGCTGTCAACGTGGACCTAATAAATCGAAAATGATTTATTAAAAATAAAATATAAGTCGGATTTTTATATTTTCTTTGATTTTTGGGTAAATTTCACGAGATTTGAAAGTCGTTTCTATTTAGGCTACGAACGACTAGTTTAAAAGTTAGTTTAAAGTGCATGATTGAGCTAATACTAAACATCACTTTTACCTTTACTATATATATATATATATATATATATATATATATATATATATATATATGTTATGTTACATTAAATGGTTACAGAATATCATATCTTTCATTTCGAATGAAAGAATAGAGCAGCTTTGCTCTCAGAGGCGACGGCGATTAGGGTTTCGGCCGATCCGTCAGTTTCTCGATTCTAACTCCGTTTCTTCGACGATTACTAAAGTAATCGAGGTATTAATCCCGTATTAAACGTTTATTTCGATATATTTCGATATATTTCTAATATATATACGTTTATAAACGGTTACCATATCGAACGATTGAAATATACGTCCGAATTACATTTGGATTGTGTTTTTGTGATTCTGGACATTTGATAACACGTTTGCAGCATTTCGGGCGTTCCGAGCACGTCGGAAACACCCCAGAAATCGTGTTTCCGGGGCTAGAAACACTGATGCACGAACGTGCAGCAATACTGCAAGAACGTGCAGCATTGTTGCTGCACGAACGTGCAACTGAAGCTGCACGGTCGTGTTGGGTTTTCTAGGTTCATAACGCAGCGGAATTTCAAAACTTTTATCTAAAACCCAAACCAAGATCCATTTAATTCGAATAAATAGATTAATAATAGAATTAATACTTACTTGTATGTCGAATTCAATAGCAATGTAGGAAGGAAGGAGGTGGTTCATTTTGGTAATACCTGGCCTCGGATCAGAAACGCCTCCAAAAGAATGCGTCCTCTACGAGTATCCCCGCGAACAGAACTTAGCTAAAACTAGTGCTTGTGTGCTAGCACTATTGCTTCACAAGCAATTTCGAATTTTAGTGATTTAGTGAATAATGAATTTCGTGATTCTGAAACCCATTCCTTAATGTGTATTTATAGTCATACAACAACACTAGGGTTTGATACAAATTCGTATTTCAATCTCATTGCAACTCTTACAAGTTTATGTTTATCAAAAATTCCTTTTTTTATAATCATCCTAATATATTAATTATTATATTTATTATCTTTAAAAAATAATAAATTAAGGATAACACTTATCCATAAATTTCGAATTAATATATATTTATTAATATATATATATCGAGTTATATATATATATATATATATATATATATATATATATATATATAAAATAATAATAATAATTAATCACATTGGGCTTGTACAACCCATAACTGTTTTTGGCCTGTTCTTAGTGTGCGACCCTGTAGGTTCATATAACGTTGGCAGTAGGCCCAAAATCCCTATTTCAGCCCACAAGTCATAAGTGGCCTCTAGCAAGACATTATGACTACCCAAGTTATACGAATATCGACAATCCGATTTAACCATTTACAATAATATTTTAATCCCTTTGTCTCTCGATATCCAGATTGAATATAAGGCATAGTCCTGTCATCCTTATAATATTCAATCATTAGTTTCCTGATTCTAAGTAGACTAAAAATGATAACTCCTTATCAATTCATTTAGCATGGCCATGCATTTCCTTCAGTCTATCTTCTTCAAGGGGCCCATAGATATCTTACTTAAATAAATGAGGGACAAATTCCTTCTCTGCCACTCACATTTCTCACATAGTTACTTTCATATCCAATGACAATCTATTCCATTATCCTGTTAAAGATAATGTAAGAATGTCTCAAAATATGAAATATCTATGTCGAAATCTATGATGATTTCAAGGTCTAAGGATTATACTAATAGAACTGTAATGAGAATTACTTATGACAGTGATCTATGTGGTATTCTCATAGTGGGTCATCCAGTGCCTTATTTCTCAAATAGCACCTATGATTTGACTTAATATTTCATATACATGATTAGTAAAAACATAATCATCAGTCAACATCATACTAGTCTCAATGTTCTATTAAGACTAGGGATAGATGGAATATAATTCTTTTATAAAACCTAAGGGTTCTACTATCAAGTCGCATACTTGATGACCTTAGGAATAATTAACCATTCAAGTATTTTAATCATTAATATAAAATGGCAAAAACTGCCAATCAATAAATAACAAAATGATAAAGTCAAAACATGGTCAAACATGATTGACCTAGTGCATATCACTAACAATCTCCCACTTGCACTAGGCCCAATCTACATTAAATCTAATACCCATGGACCTAGTATGACTCTTATGCTTAGGCTGTGGAAGAGCCTTAGTTAGCGGATCAGCAACATTATCATTTGTCAAAACTCTGCATTTCTTCACGTCTCCTCTCTCAATGATTTCTCGAATGAGATGATAACGTCTAAGTATGTGTTTGGATCGCTGATGTGATCTGGGCTCCTTTGCTTGTGTTATGGCCCCATTGTTATCACATAACAAGTTCACTGGATCAGATATACTAGGAACAACTCCTAATCAAGTTATGAACTTCTTGATCCAAACAGCCTCATTAGCTGTGTCCGAAGCAGCTATATACTCAGCTTCTGTTGTAGAATTAGCAACGGTGTCCTGCTTCGAGCTCTTCCAGCTGAAAAGCACCTCCATTCAAACAAAACACATATCCTGACTGTGATTTATTATCATCAATGTCAGTTTGGAAGCTAGCTTCTGTGTAACCTTTTACAATCAGCTCATCTTCCTGACCACCATATAGCAAGAATGCATCCTTGGTTCTTTTCAAGTACTTAAGGATGTTCTTAACTGCTGCCCAGTGACTTTCACCTGGATTTGATTGGTATCTGCTCGTTGCACTCAAAGCATACGAGACATCATGTCGAGTGCACAACATTGCATACATGATAGATCCAATAGCAGAAGCATATGGAATCTTACTCATGCGGTCTCGCTCATCCTGTGTCTTAGGACATTGAGTCTTGCTGAGACTGATGCCATGTGACATTGGCAAGAATCCTCTCTTGGAGTCTTGCATACTAAACCTGTTTAATACCTTATCAACATAAGTGCTTTGACTTAGGCCAATGAGTCTTCTAGATCTATCTCTATAGATCTTGATGCCTAATATATAAGCAGCATCGCCCAAGTCTTTCATTGAAAAACACTTCCCTAACCATGATTTAACATTTTGCAGTATGGGAATATCATTTCCAATGAGTAGTATGTCATCAACATAAAGCACTAAGAAAACAATCGCGCTCCCACTAACATTCTAGTATACACAAGGTTCATCTTCATTCTTGATGAATCCAAACTCTTTGATTGCTTCATCAAAACGAAGATTCCAACTCCGAGAAGCTTGCTTTAATCCATAAATGGATTTTTGAAGCTTGCAAACCTTTCCAGAATTCTCTGGACTGGGAAAACCCTCAGGTTGTGTCATGTACACATCCTCAAGTAAGTTTCCATTAAGAAACGCTATTTTGACATCCATTTGCCATATCTCATAGTCATAATATGCAGTTATGGCAAGAAGAATTCGAAGGGATTTGAGCATAGCAACTGGTGAAAAGGTTTCATCATAGTCTATACCATGTATTTGTCTGAAACCTTTAGCAACTAGTCTTGCTTTATAGGTATGCACATTGCCATCCATGTCAGTCTTCATTTTGAAGACCTATTTGCACCCAATGGTTTTTACACCATATTGGGTCAATCAAGGTCCAAACTTGATTATCATACATGGATTGCATTTCAGATCTTATCGCTTCGAGACATTTTTCAGAGTCATGACTATTTATGGCCTCTTGATAGGATGTGGGTTCTTCTTGATCCACAATCATCACGTCATTGTTCTCAGTAATGAGAAATCCATATCTCATAGGATTATGACGTGTCCTATCAGACCTCCTTTGGCCTTGTGGTACTTGTACTGGTTCAGCAATTGCTAGTTGATTCTTTTGAGGTTCCATACTTGGTACAAAGCTACTTTGTGGTTCTTGAATTTCTTCAAGTTGTACCGTACTCCCACTGGTTCCTTTGGAAATAAATTCTCTTTCCAAAAGATACCATTTCGAGCAACAAACAATTTGTTCTCATAAGCATTGTAGAAGTAATATCATTTAGTTTCTTTAGGATATCCTACAAAAAGGCATTTGTAAGATTTGGGTGCTAATTTATCTGAAATTAGTCGCTTCACATAAGCTTGACATCCCCAAATCTTAAGAAAAGACAAACTAGGAGTTTTTCCAGTCCATATCTCATATGGTGTCTTTTCAACTGCCTTTGATGGAACTCTATTCAAAATGAATGCAGCGGTTTCTAAAGCATAACCCCAAAATGAGATTGGAAGATCAGTTTGACTCATCATTGATCGAACCATATCCAATAGAGTTCGATTTCTCCGTTCAGACATACCATTCCATTGTGGCGTTCCAGGTGGAGTCAATTGAGAAACGATCCCACAATCTCTTAGATGATCTACAAATTCTTGGCTTAAATATTCACCACCTCGATCAGATCTTAGTGTTTTAATATTTTTACCAAGTTGATTTTGTACTTCATTCTTAAATATTTTGAACTTTTCAAAAGATTCAGATTTATGTTTCATCAGATAAACATAACCATATCTGCTGAGATCATCAGTAAAAGTAATGGAGTACTGAAATCCACCTCTAGCATTTGTACTTAATGGACCACATACATCTGTATGTATAAGGCCCTATAAGCTTTTAGCTCTTTCACCTTGTCCAATAAAAGGTGTTTTTGTCATTTTGCCCACTAGACAAGATTCACATGTTTCAAATGATTCATAATCAAATGAATTCAAAAGTCCATCTCTTTGAAGTTTTGATATGCGGTTCTCATTTATATGGCCTAAACGACAATGCCAGAGATAAGTAGAGTTTAAATCATTTGACTTAAACTTCTTAGCATTGATGTTATAGATTGATTTTTCATTAGTGTCTTCTACATTTAAAATATAAAGACCACTACTGCGTGGAGCATATCCATAAAGAATGTTATTATGCGAAACACTGCATTTATTATTCCTAATAATAAATTCAAAACCATCCTTGTCCAAACAAGAAACAGAAATAATATTCCTACACATGGTAGGTACATAATAACAATTATTCAAAGATAAAATAAGTCCACTAGGCAAAGATAACTCATAAGTCCCTACAGCTAAAGCAGCAATTCTTACTCCATTGCCAACCCGTAGGTCCACTTCGCCTTTTGTCAAACTTCTACTCCTTTTGATACCCTGCACATTAGTACAAATGTGAGATCCAGATCCAGTATCTAATACCCATGAATCAGAAGTAGAAAGATTAATTTCTATAACATGAATACCTAAAGTGGTAGTCTCACTACCCTTGTTCTTCTTCAGATCATCCATATATTTCTTGCAATTCCTTTTTCCAATTTCCAGGTTCCTTGCAGAAAAGGCAAATTCCTTCCTTTGGCGGTTTTGCTTTGGGTTCATCCTTGGTCTTGGGCTTGGACTTGAGCTTAGACTTCTTGGAAGCCTTTCCCTTGCCCTTACCAGACCTTTTCATACCCTTTCCCTTGTTGACCATAAGAACATCCTTAATCTCATTCTTGATGCTCTTTTCAGCAGTTTGAAGCATCCCATGAAACTCTGTGATGGTCTTCTCCATATTATGCATGTTGAAGTTCATGATGAAACCATCATAAGCCTCAGGCAAATATTGGAGAACAATGTCTGTAGCCAACTCTTGGGAAATTGGGAGACCGAGCCTGTCCAAGTGTTCAAGATGACCTTTCATCTTCAAAACATGAGGACTAACTGAGCCGCTAGTAGTCAACTTGCAAGAAAGCAAATCCTTGATGGTATTGAACCTTTCAATTCTTGCTCTCTCTTGGAATATTTCCATGAGATCAGCAATCATGGTGTTCGCATCCAATTCCATCATTTGCTTTTGGAGTTCATTCTCCATGCATCCAAGCATAATGAAAGTGACATTAGTAGAGTCATTGAGATGCTTCGTATAAGCATCCCTTTGAGCTTTAGTAGCAGCAGGAGCTGGTTCCTCAGGGAGGGGTTGATCAAGGATATATTCCTTTCTTTCTTGCATAAGAACTATTCTTAGATTTCTGTACCAGTTCAGAAAGTTAGTGCCATTGAGCTTATCCTTCTCAAGGATTGATCGCACTGATAAAGTATGTGTAGTGTTTGTAGCCATCTCTACAACAATAAATATACAAGTAGCATTTAATAAAAGGCATAATAAAATTCCCACTACATATACCCATAATTCATATAAAACCCTTAGTGATAATTTCAACAATTGAAAAATAATAAAGGGACAAGATCCATATTTCACCCTACTTCAAGTAAGCTTTGGCTTATCACTTTAAGTGTGGTTTATTTAGGTAGGTAACACTTTACCAATTACATCTCATGCAATTTTTGAACATAGAATATTAACATCACATGTATTCTTGATATTATATCTTATACCCTAGGTTCAAAACTATTTTGATAACCTAGTTAAGTCTAACCAAATCAAACATATGGATATCACTTTTATCCAACTTATCTTACTTAGATGACTTTATACATTATGCTTTGGCATATCCTATACATAGCAATCTAAGTCTTGATAAGTGTTATTATAATGGGAGGTATATGTAAGACTTAATATTAAATAAGGGTTTGTTATTTATCCTATTTAGTTATCCTATCTTATCACATATAAAATAATCATGCAAAGCATATAACCAATAAGATAAACATTAAAACATTTTCTTTCACTATTTTAAATCATATTTAACAACAATCACATAAATATGTTATTCATGATAATTTAAATCATATTTAATAATTATCATTTAAAGTATTAAAATAAAATACATGACAAAAACACGCCGGCTTAAAAGGATAACGGTCCTTAATGGGGTGTATCAGCGGGGTCCAAGGGCCGCGGCCCCTTGGCGGGGTCTGGGGGGCAGCGTCCCAAGTGGGGTCCAAGGGGCAGCGCCCCTGGCAGGGCCCGGGGGCAGAGCCCCAGACGGTGGTCCCGCTAGTCGGTTTCTCACATGTTACACTTAACAGAATTAAAATTTCTTTATCCGAAATCAATAATCTTAACTGATTACGGTTTATTTTAATATGTTCGAAACAGATTAAAATAACCCCAAAACCCTAATTACTGCATCTTAAAAACTGATCAGAAACAATTTATTTAACACTTAAATAACAACAGTTTCATTAATTTAGCTCATAGCAGAATTAAACACAGTTTTATAAATTATGTTCATAACATAATTAAACACAGTTTTACTAATAGAACTAAAACAGTTTCACAAACAGTTTACTAATCCTATTCAAAACAGAATTACTAATAGAATCAAAACAATTTCATAAACAGTTTACTAATCCTATTCAAAACAGAATTATTAATAGAATTAAAACCAGTTTCACAAACAGTTTACTAATCCTATTCAAAAACAGTTTTCCTAATAGAATTAAAACAGTTTCACAAACAGTTTACTAATCCTATTCAAAAACATTTTATTAATCTGTTTCCCCTTTACTTATCAATTCGTATGAAAATTAATACTACGAAAACTTTAATCAAATTAAAACGTAATATTAATTTAGAACAGTATATTCGAAGTTTTAATCACATTAAACAATTAATCAAATTAATTCTTCATACTGCTTTTTCATACAATTTAATCACATAATCGTTTTATGTATAATTACAACGAATTATAATTCCTTCAAAAACAGTTTCGAAAAACAACCCCTTTTTCAAAACAGAACATACAATAAGCATATATCACATATATACTCATAATATAATTAATCAAATTACAAGCAGCTCCGATACCACTGTTGGGTTTTCTAGGTTCATAACGCAGCGGAATTTCAAAAAATTTATGTAAAACCCAAACCAAGATCCATGTAATTCGAATAAATAGATTAATAACAGAATTAATACTTACTTGTATGTCGAATTCAACAGCAATGTAGGAAGGAAGGAGGTGGTTCACTTTGGTGATACCTGGCCTCGGATCAGAAACGCCTCCAAAAGAATGCGTCCTCTACGAGTATCCACACGAACAGACCTTAGCCAAAACTAGTGCTTGTGTGCTAGCACTATTGCTTCACAAGCAATTTCGAATTTTAGTGATTTAGTGAATAATGGATTTCGTGATTCTCAAACTCATTCCTTAATGTGTATTTATAGCCATACAACAACACTAGGGTTTGAGACAAATTCGTATTTCAATCTCATTGCAACTCTTACAAGTTTATGTTTATCAAAAACTCCTTTTTCGATAATCATCTATATATATTAATTATTATATTTATTATCTTCAAAAAATAATAAATTAAGGAAAATACTTATCCATAAATTTCGAATTAATATATATTTATTAATATATATATATATATAAAATAATTAATAACTTAATCACATTGGGCTTGTACAACCCATAACTGTTTTTGGCCTGTTCTTAGTGTGCGACCCTGTAGGTTCATATAACGTTGGCAGTAGGCCCAAAATCCCTATTTCAGCCCACAAGTCATAAGTGGCCTCTAGCAAGACATTATGACTACCCAAGTTATACGAATATCGACAATCCGATTTAACCATTTACAATAATATTTTAATCCCTTTGTCTCTCGATATCCAGATTGAATATAAGGCATAATCCTGTCATCCTTATAATATTCAATCATTAGTTTCCTAATTCTAAGTAGACTAAAAATGATAACTCCTTATCAATTCATTTAGCATGGTCATGCATTTCCTTCAGTCTATCTTCTTCAAGGGGCCCATAGATATCTTACTCAAATAAATGAGGGACAAATTCCTTCTCTGCCACTCACATTTCTCACATAGTTACTTTCATATCCAATGGCAATCTATTCCATTATCCTGTTAAAGCTAATGTAAGAATGTCTCAAAATATGAAATATCTATGTCGAAATCCATGATGATTTCAAGGTCTAAGGATTATACTAATAGAACTGTAATGAGAATTACTTATGACAGTGATCTATGTAGTATTCTCATAGTGGGTCATCCAGTGCCTTATTTCTCAAATAGCACCTATGATTTGACTTAATATCTCATATACATGATTAGTAAAACATAATCATCAGTCAACATCATACTAGTCTCAATGTTCTATTAAGACTAGGGATAGATGGAATATAATTCTTTTATAAAACCTAAGGGTTCTACTATCAAGTCACATACTTGATGACCTTAGAAAGAATTAACCATTCAAGTATTTTAATCATTAATATAAAATGGTAAAAACTGCCAATCAATAAATAACAAAATGATAAAGTCAAAACATGGTCAAACATGATTGACCTAGTGCATATCACTAACAGGTCGTGCACATCGGATGCCAAATGGGAGGAGGACTTTGACGGGGCTTTTGTCCTAAGGGTGCGACGTAGTTTCGTTGACCCGAAAACGTTTAAAACCGATAACTTTTTCTGAAAGAAAGTGAAAAGAGTTTTTAAAACTAAGCTAAAGACTTTTAAAATGAGATTTTAAAAGTAAAGTTAAATGTTTAAAAAGGACTTTAAAATAGTTAAAGTCGACGTGTAACCGGTTTAAAAGATTTAGCAAACGATGTTGCTAAATAATTAGTAAACGACTGTGAATTGTTTTGGCAATCAAGTGTATACTATTAAATGATTTTATTTAGGTATTGCTAAACCTAAAGGGACTTCTAGAGTGAAGTCTAAACGTTTTCTCGAGGTGAAAACGATGCAAATGGTTTTTAATAAGAAAAAGATCATACGTGTTATGTGTTACATGTTAGATTAAACCTAGGCTTATAGACCTAGATGTTTATACCAGAAATGGGTATTGATGTGTTGTCTTGTGTGTTTTGTATGTTTGATCCGACTAGCTGTCCAGCAGTCAGACCAAAACTCAGGGGAGTCCGTCATACATACGACGAGGCTAAGTAGTAACTTAGCAGTACTGTGAGTTTTTGTGTTTACTTTTGAATATCAGTATTCAATTATTTTAAATCCATAAATCGCAGTAGTATAAACTAGCCAAGAGAGGTCCATTGGAACGAGCTACCTATTGGGCGGCAATAGGGTTGCGTGATCACCGACACCAATTCTAGATATACTTCTATCGAGGTATAGAGGTATGTCTGTCGTGTTAAGTCATTGGGAAAGTAAATGCCCTGACTTCATGGGTAAACCCTGAGACGACAGTAATACAGTTACGGTCGTGAGTGTGATATACCAGCAGCCGTGCCACTAGTCCTCTGTTTAGATACTTTGATAGGATCTAGTGCACGTGCGTATACCTTTTGGGTGGATGCTTAGTGGCTTATTATAGCTAGTTACCGAGTCGGCCTTGTGAGTTTTTGTGAGGGTCAAAAAGAATATGTTTTATATACGCCGGCTATGTGTAACCGGTCCGCTGTGTATTTTAATATGTTTAATACCACCGTTGCGAGACGCAAAGGTGTCCGCCTTATTTTATTAAACATATTAACTGTGGCGTGTGGTTCGGAACGGGGTTGCCTATGTGTTAAGGCAAGCGAGTTATAAGTCCTTGGTTTCCAGTACCTACCACGCTAGGTTTTTAGAAGGAAGCGAGGGTTGCGATAACGAGGTTATCCAACCAGTACTTCTGAAAATCAGATTTCGCTTATATGTATATTTTCAAAAATGTGTTACGTTAAAAGAGAAAAGTTTTAACGGTATTTTCTTAAAACGGATCGTACGCGAGGTGCGATCTTTTAATAATATTTGCAAAACATTTCTAGAGGTTCTAGGCTTGCTACGGGTTTTGGAACAACCATTCCCATTCCCTAGCGCCGGTCGTGACTTGGATTAGGGTGGAATTCGGGTCGTGACAAACTTGGTATCTGAGCAACGTTTTAAGTACTCGACCATCCGAAGTATTGTTGCTGATTCTGTTAAGTAAGTTGTGTTAGGAATGGTAAGGATTCTTAGTAGACTATTGCAGCAACATAGGATTCCAGTCATGTCTTGATCAGTTTTCAGTTGTTGAAAACATTCAGCTATAATTAGCAACCCATATTTGTGTAGTGTATATGTGATGTTTGATCATGAACATATGAGATGTTCTTGTATTTGAAATGCGACGCTAATGAGGGAATATGTGAGATGTTCCTGTGTTCGAGACGCACTATTAGAGTAGTATGCAATGGTCAGATCAATTGACCAATATTCAAGGAAGTTGATTCGGTTTAAATACATAACAAGGCGAAGATTCTAGAGGAATCGTTTGTTCGAGAGAATAGTTCAATTTTCTCTGAACTATGCGTGTGATTGCTATGTGTTTTATTTTACATGTATTCATATGGTGTTACGTGTTATAAAAAAATATGTTTTTTTATAACTGAGATAACGGCTACTCGCGTTATGGCTACATGTGATTCAACATGTTTGGTTAGTCGAGCTCAGCTACATGTTGCGCCTGATCCATATGGTTGCCCGATCAGCCAGTTGTGCATAGAGGCTGAAGATTTTGCTTCAGTTGATGAGATGGATACAAACGATGATGTTATCGAATTAGAGGATCTGGAGAGATCAATGGGAGACATAGATGTTATTGATGACAGTTCTGATTCAATGTCTGAATCTACTGTTGTATTAGCCTATATAGGGTTTAGGCTGGGGGAGGATTTAGAAAAGATAAACCATGTAAGGATAGTTCAACAAAGGATGAGTCATTCCCCAGGTCAAAGGTGGGAAAATGTGTATCCTAATGAGGAGCAATAGGAACAAAGTTTGAATAGAGTGAGATGCAATGTGAGAATGTTCACGAGAAAGGTAAAGAAAACTTATACGCCGATGTGGACTAGGAAAAGGTCCGATGATTCGAGAGGCATTACCGCCTCAACAATCATCCTCAGGTATCATTTAGTTATGTGTCATATGTTTAAGTTAAGTACGTTTATGTGTTTTAGTATGAAATACTAAAACTAGAAAACATAAAGTACAAATAGAGAATATCCTTAAACAAGAACACACATACTAATGAATAATAATTGTTAATAAGTAGCCCGACGATGAACATGTCACGACCCAAAATCATGGATCGCGACTGACGCTAGGGTATGGGTATGGTCGTACCAAAACCCGTAGCAAGCCTCACGGATAACATTATAAACAAATAAACCTGCAAGAAAACCACTGCTCGGGGGCAACCGAGACTCCAACCTAAGTCTAGCAGTTTAAACAACAGTTCTAATATCATAACTTAATAATAATCTGAAACTAGAATCATGCGTCAAATATAATAATCCAATGTAACATGCCAAAGTATAATAATATAAAAGTCGTACCACTACGACAATCCAAAGTGTAATAATCAACACAATACTAATTCTACTGCGGGTCTAAGTGATAAAACAGTTGACTAGCTTTATTGACATAAAAAACTCCGAGGAAAACAAAGAAACGGAGATGACCAACGCTCTCAAAATCATAAGCCTGGAAAAATTGGGAAAACAACGGGGTCAGATATACTGAGATGAGTTCATAATGCTATTTACATTTATTAAGTTTAAAACCCTTAAAACAAATCCTTTTATACTTATATATATATATATATATATATATATATTCTATTATGGAAAACAGTATTGAAATGAAATCCCAAAGTATATCACCCAAAGTATTATCCAAAGTAGATGGGAACAAATCCTCATCGATTCCCAAAGTAGGCCAGACATTGGTCAGTCAATCCCAAAGTACTTATCGGTGCACGCAGTCTCGATACAAGCCTATGAGTAGCTCGTTTTAATCCAAATCCATAATCCTTAAAATAGTTCACAAACATTTGATATACTAAAATAATGTGTGGTACTTAATAAAGCGGTAAATAACACTACAAACTCACTGCTTGCTTATTCCACGTGAATCTTGGCAAACAGCTAACTCTGCGTAGACTCCGAAACACGAGCAGTCGGCGGGTCTAAAACATTATACAAGTTAAAATCCGAACAACCCCTAACTCTAAGAATACTAGACACCACATAGGACTAGCATTTCGAACACAACCAAAGAATCAACCAAGGTGACCAAGTACAACCAATTTATATCCAAAGTATTCCATTCAAACCAAATAACAAAATTAGGCAAATTAAGCTTAGGTGAGTTCTTATCTTTAAAACAAAACCAAAGTCCTTTCATAGCTTAAATACTTTATTTAAAATCAAAAGATTTCCCCAAAGTGGTGTGTTAGCTTTAACTGCAGTATAGCTCAACATCACATGTCAGAAGACCACGTCTAACCCGACCCATCCCTAAACCAAAATTAAAACCAAACTATTAAATTAATCCTTAAATAAAACCAAAGTTATTTTAATAAGAACTCATACCCTAACTTAATAATGCCAAAACATAATTTAGCCAAAGAAGCTTACCAACACTTGGCAAGTAACGCCCAAGGTACATACACTTAAATATATCACTTAAATAGACTCGATTAGAGTCAACACCTTTCAAGTTCATCTTGAACCTAAAATAGGTTGACCGAACGCAACATAACCATTTAACACCTTACATGCCTTATATTTCTTTTAACCAAAAGTCAAATCACAACCTAAGATAAGTTAACGTTTGTAACAAGATTAAACCATTATTTTAAAACACTTTTCCAGCCCTTAGTAGCTTGGTTACAATCACCCTAAGTGAGAAAAATATAAAACACACGTTTGCTAAGCCGTTAATTCAATAACACCCAAGTAACATCTCAAATATTTTAAACTAACCTTTGCAAATAATTTCTAGCAAGGTTAACAATTCAAAACAGCGAATTAAACCTTTGTAAAGCCTTAATTTACCTATGATTAAGCCTTAGTAAATTATCACAAATCCCCCAATGTATTAGTTGCTAGTTATTAACCTATTTACCCTTCAAAGGAGATTTCCAGCTTTTAGCTTAAAGTTCAAAACAGAATTTAATCCAACAATATTGACCAATAGATAGTACGATGTCATAAGCATAATTCCTTCAACCCACCCAATGTATTGATTAACATCTACAACCTATGATTCATTTACTCAAAGATTTTCAGATTATAATAAAAGCTGAAAACAAGAATTTCAATTCAAAACATTACCCAAAGCATTAATCCTCCAATTAGCTTAAGCAAATCAATCCACCCAATGTATTAGTGACAAGAACAAGCCAATAACCACACCAATTAACATTTACAGATTTTAGAATCAAGGCAAAACAGAAATATAAGCCAAGCCACCCAAAGTATTGAATTAACACATCATCTAGCAATCTTCACAAACCATAACAAAGGTTTAGAGCCACTAACCTTTTGGAATAGATTAAGAACAACCAAGGGAAGAGAACCCAGAATATATTTGATTAGAATAAGCCTACAATCAACCAAACGCCATAACTAATGAATCCAATTTGAAGGGACAAAGAAATCGATGAATTAAACAACAAAGGATATGTTTAGAACACTTATCAAATGTCTAGTGCACCAAGGAAAGGTAGGGAATCATTTGGGAATGAGTGCTTAGTCAAATTATCACAAATCCCCCAATGTATTAGTTGCTAGTTATTAACCTATTTACCCTTCAAAGGAGATTTCTAGCTTTTAGCTTAAAGTTCAAAACATAATTTAATCCAACAATATTAACCAATAGATAGTACGATGTCATAAGCATAATTCCTTCAACCCACCCAATGTATTGATTAACATCTACAACCTATGATTCATTTACTCAAAGATTTCCAGATTATAATAAAAGCTGAAAACAAGAATTTCAATTCAAAACATTACCCAAAGCATTAATCCTCCAATTAGCTTAAGGAAATCAATCCACCCAATGTATTAGTGACAAGAACAAGCCAATAACCACACCAATTAACATTTACAGATTTTAGAATCAAGGCAAAACAGAAATATAAGCCAAGCCACCCAAAGTATTGAATTAACACATCATCTAGCAATCTTCACAAACCATAACAAAGGTTTAGAGCCACTAACTTTTTGGAATAGATTAAGAACAACCAAGGGAAGAGAACCCAGAATATATTTGATTAGAATAAGCCTACAATCAACCAAACGCCATAACTAATGAATCCAATTTGAAGGGACAAAGAAATCAATGAATTAAACAACAAAGGATATGTTTAGAACACTTATCAAATGTCTAATGCACCAAGGAAAGGTAGGGAATCAGTTGGGAATGAGTGAAAATCGTGTTTAGGATTTTAGGAAAAAGTGGGGGCTGATTAGATTTCAGAAATGGGGCTTTTATAAGCCTTCCCGTAGTGAACCGGTTCACTGGCTGGTTCTACTGGGCAGAACCGGTCAATGAACCGGCCAAGCCAAAAGTGAGCCGGCCCTCTGGCCGGTTCTACTGGGCCGAACCGGTCAGAGAACCGGTTTACCCTCTACTCAGTAAAACTGAGCAAACCGGACATCCAAACCGGTTCTACTCAGTAGGTCCGGTCCTAGGTCCAGTCAAGGCCTTAAAACTGACTTAAAACATGTCCGAACATGTCCCGAAAGCTACTATACGATCCGCCAATCGCACACACAAGTGTGAACCAAACTGACACCAAAATACATGCACAAACCGAAGTGAAAAGACGGCTAGTGTTCAACCTAAACCGAACATTATACGGTGAACTAACCTTCGAATCGAGTCATAAAAACACGGGGTATTACAAAATAATAACATAAAAGGAAAATGTTAAATAAAGAACAATAAAGCCTAATGTGAGGATTAGGAAAATCTTGAAATGGCACAGAGAAGTAGTTTGAAAGAAACTTGTTAAAGTTTTGTTTCACAGTTGAACGTATAATTGTGCTCAGATACATCAAAGGTGCATGTTGCGAAAATGAATTTTATATATATTACATATATATACATAAAATAATTTTTATTAGGGCATGCATCATATATATTGATAACTAGAATATCAATGAAAAGTGAATTGAATTAGCAACTCTTTGGCGATGAGAGATGTCATCACCCTAAAGCACAATTGTATGAAAAAGATTTTGAACCGTGAATTTGAGAATTCACAATTTGTTTTCAAAGTGAGATTTAAAGAAAGGCTTGCAAGCAAAACAAATTGATTTGTAATTGTTGAGCGTTAGTGTACGCGAGACAAAACTGTATTTGTTCAAACGAAAACTTTGTGATAGTGACAAGGTAGATGGGAAAAAGAGAATAGAGAATAACAGTTTTTATTACAAGAATAAAAAATAAAGACCTAGATTCTAATGTTCCATTCCGAGACATTAGAGATTAATGAAAGTACGGGAAGAGTAGAGTGAGTGAGAATCTATATTCTTACTCAGGAATAGACTGATATAAGTCTAGTGATGAACTTTTATGGTGAATAAAAGTTCGAGAGTAGACAATAGCGAATTGTCACGATTAAGATAAGAAAGTAGGATCTAATTGAACACGACTCGGTTTGTTTGACTTCAAGTAGCTATATGTGAACAAAGTCATACATACGTGTTTAATTAAATGGATTGGAGATCAGTCTTACAGACAGAGCAGATGTCAGTAATGGACATATCTCTTGAATCCATACGAGTGGTTAGATAAACCAAAATGAATAAGTCTGAGAGGAGTAAACCTCATCAACTAACCGATAAACAACAACGAAACATCTAGAAGAAAGATGATGAAAGGAAGAGTGAGTATTCTCAAAACCAAGTAGGTACACTACTAGTTCTGATATAAGTAAAGAGGATCAATGAATATGTTAACGACTGATGGAGTTGTCAAGTCGTGTTAACAGATATTCATTAATGAAAATGATTAATAAATCATAAAATGAATAAACAATATACTTAAAAGTATATCAAACCTTGAACCTACATAAGGTAAAGATGTTATCAAGGTGTAACGGGGATGAAGATAGTGAATTGGACAAGTGAGTTTCAGATGTTGTTTGTGTTAGTGATATGCACTAGGTCAATCATGTTTGACCATGTTTTGACTTTATCATTTTATTATTTATTGATTGGCAGTTTTTATCATTTTATATTAATGATTAAAATACTTGAATGGTTAATTCTTTCTAAGGTCATCGAGTATGTGACTTGATAGTAGAACCCTTAGGTTTAATAAAAGAATTATATACCATCTATCCCTAGTCTTAATAGAACATTGAGACTAGTATGATGTTGACTGATGATTATGTTTTACTAATCATGTATATGAGATATTTAGTCAAATTATAGGTGCTATTTGAGAAATAAGGCACTGGATGACCCACTGTGAGAATACTACATAGATCACTGTCATAAGTAATTCTCATTACAGTTCTATTAGTATAATCCTTTGACCTTGAAATCATCATGGATTTCTACATAGCTATTTCATATTTTGATACAGTCTTACATTATCTTTAACAGGATAATGGAATAGATTGTCATTGGATATGAAAGTAACTATGTGAGAAATGTGAGTGACTGAGAAGGAATTTGTCCCTCATTTATTTGAGTAAGATATCTATGGGCCCCTTGAAGAAGATAGACTGAAGAAAATGCATGGCCATGATAATTGATAAGAAGTTATCATTTTCAGTCTACTTAGAGTCAAGAAACTAATGATTGAATGTTATAAGGATGACATAACTATGCCTTATATTCAATCTGGATATCGAGAGACAAAGGGATTAAAATATTATTGTAAATGGTTAAATCGGATTATCGATATTCATATAACTTGGGTAGTCATAATGTCTTGCTAGAGGCCACTTATGACTTGTGGACTGAAATAGGGATTTCGAGCCTACTTCCAACGTTATATGAACCTACAGGGTCGCACACTAAGAACAGGCCCAAAACAGTTATGGGTTGTACAAGCCCAATGTGATTAAGTGATTAATTATATATATATATATATAAATATATAATTCGTAATATATATATATTAATAAATATATATATTAATTCGAAATTTAAGGATAAGTGTTTTCCTTAATTTATTATTTTTGGAAGATAATAAATATAGTAATTAATATATATGGATAATTATCAAAAAGGAGTTTTTGATAAACATAAACTTGTAGAATTGCAATGAGATTGAAATTCGAATTTGTCTCAAACCCTAGTGTTATTTATCACTATAAATACTCATTAAGCAGTTGGTTTGAGAATCACGAAATTCATTATTCACTAAATCACTAAAATTCGAAATTGCTTGTGAAGCAATAGTGCTAGCACACAAGCACTAGTTTTGGCTAAGGTCTGTTCGTGTGGATACTCGTAGAGGACGCATTCTTTTGGAGGCGTTTCTGATCCGAGGCCAGGTATCACCAAAGTGAACCACCTCCTTCCTTCCTACATTGCTGTTGAATTCGACATACAAGTAAGTAATTATTCTGTTAATTCGAATTACATGGATCTTGGTTTGGGTTTTTGGATAAATTTTTGAAATTCCGGTGCGTTATGAACCTATAAAACCCAACAGTCTGAAAGCTGACAGGGTATAGTAAGACCCCATTAACTCGTGATCGAATCGTTAGATCAGTTTGATAATGGGATATGATAGTCTCAAGACGGTTATCTAAGTTTTAGCCGTTGCGATCGTTGAACGGAGCGTTAGAAGATGCTCGATTATGGAGATGTTGTCGTGGAACTTGCGTGAAATTTTGGCGGTAAGCCAAAAGTGCAAGTGGCAAGAATGATAAGCATAAACTTTAATTAACTTGGAATTGTCAACATAAGCTCCATATATGTATATAAATGAATTTGAAAACTGTAGTGAGACAGTAATTTCAAAAGATGAAGATTCCGAGATCCGAGCCTTATGACTATGAGGTCTAGGCTGGCTGGTAACGGAGTATACATGTCATATACATGTATTTTGAATGTCGGGTCAGAAATGTATAAAGTATGGCCGACTAAAAGTGGAAAAAAATGTTTAATGAACATTTTATTTTCAAAGTGAAATGTTTTGAAAACGGAGCTAAAGTTGATAGTCAGTTAATTAAATGCGATAGTAACAGCTATTGTACAATTATAATAACTGTTAGCTGCGAACAAGGAAGCTATGTGTATGGGAAAGCGGTTAAAAAGTCTAATTAACATTGGAGGTACCGTAAACTAGTAACGGGAGTAAATTTGTTCTATGATTGTGGAGTAAGTTGGAAGGTGTTTCATGGGAGATGATTAGTTTATAACTACCCCTACACCTATACGACCACATCATTAGTGAGAAAAGAGATTAGCTATTCAATCTGTAACAGGAAGTTACTATAGATTGATAAGGGGGAACAGACATTCTATACAAGGTATAGAATCATAAGGAGTATAAAAGATGAGTAGTCTGTTTTTGGAACAAGAGTCCAAATAGACGAAGCGGGTAAGGTTAGAGATTGAAAATACTTAACCAACATTACCCTAAAACGATACAAAAAAAATTTGTAATAAGATTAAAAATCTTAATTATAAAATATACAGTAAAATGTACGATCAATAATAAACAGTGAACTCGAGTTCAAAGAGTAAAAGAGAAAGTGAATTCGAAGGTGATATCCTTACACTTGAGCTGATATCCCATAAGTGAATTCAACATTTGTACTGTCTATAATGAAGTACAATGAAAAGGAAAAGTAATAAAATGTATTAAGAATACAAGTTTGGCTAGTTGCCAACTTCAAGGACGATTTCGGAAACTGAAAAGAGGTCGGATTGAGTTCGACTCTTCACGGAAGTTGTAGAACACATTGCCAACTACAAGAATACCAAATTTATTTGGTAAACGGACGCTTCGAGATAAGCGATCCGGGTAGTCAAAGTAAGCTCGAAGAGAAATAGCATAAGGGAATAGCCCGAGGTGAATGAGTATCAAGATTTCTGATAACATAAGTCATGGTTATAGGTTGAGAACCTATAAGTGAAAGTATAATGAGATGAGATGGAAAGCTATGAGAGGTATGAGATGCAGTTAGAGGAGAACTGCAAGATGCTAATATAAGCATTCGTATACTAGAAAAGAATATGGACTATTAGGACAAGTAAAGTAGAGATAGAAAAGTTGATAGACAAAAGATAGTAGTGCACAGCTGTGCAATTGTGCCATAGACGACAGCAATTGTGCCACAGATGACAACAGTATTGTTTATGTTGTGCCATAGAAGACAGCAGTAATATTTATGTTGTGAGAAGAATAGAACATGAAGTGGAAAGAGTATTATTTGGTTGTATAAGTAAAAGAAGAAGTATATGTAAATTCGAGGACGAATTTATATAAGGGGGAGAGAATGTAATAACTTGGAATTTTAAGAGATAAATATTGCCACGTGTCTAATATTTTATTGGACGGGAGTAGGTAAATTAAATTTAAAGATAAATTTAATTTACAAGTATCCCTAAATTAATATTGTGGCAATAGGAATTTAAATTTAAATTTTAGAAGATTAAATTTGAATATTTATATAGTTAACGGGGACAATATAGACTTATGAATTGGGTGCAGAATAATTCATAAGTCCCATGCGAATAGTTTTGGTGTCAATACTCGCATAATAATTTTTAAAAATTATCGTGAAAATTCGATAAAATTTAGGAGTAGAAATTTTATCAAGCGCGGTCAACGTGGACCTAATAAATCGAAAATGATTTATTAAAAATAAAATATAAGTCGGATGAGAATAAAAATTATATTTTTATTCTTTTTATATTTTATTTGATTTTTGGGTAAATTTTCACGAAATTTGAAAGTCGTTTTCGTTTGAGCTACGGACGACTAGTTTAGAAGTTAGTTTGAAGTGCATGATTGAACTAGTACTAAACAGCACTTTAACCTTTACTATATATATATGTTATGTTACATTAAATGGATACAGAAAACCATTTCTTTCATTTTGAATGAAAGAATAGAGCAGCTTTGCTCTCAGAGGCGAGGGCGATTAGGGTTTCGGCCAATCCGTCCGTTTCTCGATTCTAACTCCGTTTCTTCGACGATTACTCAAGTAATCGAGGTATTAATCCCGTATTAAACTTTTATTTCGATATATTTTTATATATTTCGATATATATATATATATATATATATATATATATATATATATATACGTCCGAATTACGTTTGGATTGTGTTTTTGTGATTTTGGACATTTGATAACACGTTTGCAGCGTTCCGGGCGTTCCGAGCACGTCGGAAACGCCCCAGAAATCGTGTTTCCGGGGCTGGAAACACGGCTGCACGAACGTGCAGCAAATAGGCTGCACGAACGTGCAACATTGTTGCTGCACGAACTTGCAACTGAAGCTGCACGGTCGTGCAACGACCTGCTGTGCCATGCATAGTAGGTCCGTCGCTAAATGACTGTTTTCTAGTAGTGAATGATCTAGATTCCTAATGTTCAAACGTTAAATCCGGCTAAACCATTTACAACATCTAAAATAATCGCAGGGTCTAAACAAAGGTTCAAATCGCACATCAACACCAACACGGAAATTAAGCCAAAGAAAGCAAGAAAGTAATGTCCTTAAGTGATACTCCACACAATGAGGTAAACGAGAATAATAACTACTATGGCATAACTTAACCAAAAAGGAGAGACTTTATAAGAGCACAGTAATATAAGTCATGAATTTTTTTTCCACACAACTAAAAGCCACCCAAAAATCATGCAATAAAACAAATCATCATTAGAGTAGGTAAACAACTTAATATCAAAAGAATTTAGCATGCAACATCTTATCTGATCAACAAATTCATACCGAGATGGCAACAAACTCAAATAGCTCAGAAATGATTACAATATTAAATAATATAATAACATGCTCAAAACGTCAAATTAGATCAAGACAAATTCTGATATTGATCCGTAAGTACGCATCCAAACCTACTTGAAAATATAAAATTAACAAAATATATTTTGAGTTCATGTCGAGCCCCACAGTTTTAAAAGTCATTTTCCGGAAAACTGCTTTTATAAAACAATGGTTATAAATTTTTCCAAATGCCTCAATTTATAAATCATCGAGTTAGCCGAGTAATTAAAACTTCCAAGCTCAACTCCAAATTTGGGTGACCCAAGTCAAACCCGCAATAACCATTTATAAAATGTATAGACACATTTTCAAATCCGGAAAAACGCATTTTAAAGCAAATTTCAATCTTTTCGAAATAAGCAACTCGACGTCACCCAAATAACAAACATCAAACTCATCACTCAAGTGAGAAAACATTTTTTTTAACCTTTTCAGAAACACAAGCTTCAGTCAAAACTAGCAAATCGAGCACAAGACCAACAACACTAAAATGTTGACAAACCAAAATATGGTAAAATTACAAAAGTAGTATTAAATTGTCAAAACGGTAACGCCTTTAAAAAAAATTAGTTCAAAATAATTATTTTGGAAACACCAAACTAGACGTAACATTTTACTTTTTGAGATACGAGAAATTCATTTTATTTCAAAAGAACAACCCTTCTGCAATCCTCAGTCAAAATTAAAAATTTGAAATACATAAATTTCATTTTACCGGTAAAGTACTACAATCATATTTTAGTGTGTCATGTACAGACTACCCATTTGACTTTTTGCGTCAAAACACCAGTTAGGCAAAAATAATTTCTTTAAGGTAATTTAAAATCAATACATGTTCAGCAACGTAATCCACAAAACGGGATAAAGATTTTTCAGTAAAAAAAATCATTTAAACCCGAAACAATGTCAAAATCTGACAAAACATCTTTTTTTTTTTCAAAATCGAGACTCTCGGCCAAAGCCAAAAGTACTCACAAAATAATTCAACGTCAATATTTTTATTAAAGGCATAAAAGCCAGAATACTATCACCCAGTAAAACGCATCACCAACATGATAAGGAAAATAACATCATGCCCAATCATGAATTAAAGCAATTTACCAAAATAAAATTTCCCGAGAAATCAAAGGCAATTAAAATCACCCAAGTGAAAGGTATCAACAGCAAAAATATTAGCATCAAATCAAGACATAAAAATGACTAGCTCGACACACTCCTATCGGTGTAGGCAGAAAGTTTAAAATTAAAAGATGATGTTTCAAAGACAAGACACGAATCCTAATTCCGTAGTAGTACCTATTGTTAGTGATATGCACTAGGTCAATCATGTTTGACCATGTTTTGACTTTATCATTTTGTTATTTATTGATTGGCAGTTTTTATCATTTTATATTAATGATTAAAATACTTGAATGGTTAATTCTTTCTAAGGTCATCAAGTATGTGACTTGATACTAGAACCCTTAGGTTTAATAAAAGAATTATATACCATCTATCCCTAGTCTTAATAGAACATTGAGACTAGTATGATGTTGACTGATGATTATGTTTTACTAATCATGTATATGAGATATTAAGTCAAATCATAGGTGCTATTTGAGAAATAAGGCACTGGATGACCCACTGTGAGAATACTACATAGATCACTGTCATAAGTAATTCTCATTACAGTTCTATTAGTATAATCCTTTGACCTTGAAATCATCATGGATTTCTACATAGCTATTTCATGTTTTGATACAGTCTTACATTGTCTTTAACAAGATAATGGAATAGATTGTCATTGGATATGAAAGTAACTATGTGAGAAATGTGATTGACTGAGAAGGAATTTGTCCCTCATTTATTTGAGTAAGATATCTATGGGCCCCTTGAAAAACATAGGCTGAAGGAAATGCATGGCCATACTAATTGATAAGGAGTTATCATTTTAAGTCTACTTAGAGTCAAGAAACTAATGATTGAATATTATAAGGATGACAGGACTATGCCTTATATTCAATCAGGATATCGAGAGACAAAGGGATTAAAATATTATTGTAAATGGTTAAATCGGATTATCGATATTCGTATAACTTGGGTAGTCATAATGTCTTGCTAGAGACCACTTATGACTTGTGGGCTGAAATAGAGATTTCGAGCCTACTGCCAACGTTATATGAACCTACAGGGTCGCACACTAAGAACAGGCCCAAAACAGTTATGGGTTGTACAAGCCCAATGTGATTAAGTGATTAATTATATATATATATATATATATATATATATATATATATATATATATATATATATAATTCGTAATATATATATTAATAAATATATATATTAATTCGAAATTTAAGGATAAGTGTTTTCCTTAATTTATTATTTTTGGAAGATAATAAATACAGTAATTAATATATATGGATAATTATCAAAAGGAGTTCTTGATAAACATAAACTTGTAGAATTGCAATGAGATTGAAATTCGAATTTGTCTCAAACCCTAGTGTTGTTTATCACTATAAATACACATTAAGCAATTGGTTTGAGAATCACGAAATTTATTATTCACTAAATCACTAAAATTCGAAATTGCTTGTGAAGCAATAGTGCTAGCACACAAGCACTAGTTTTGGCTAAGGTATGTTCGTGTGGATACTCGTAGAGGACGCGTTCTTTTGGAGGCGTTTCTGATCCGAGGCCAGGTATCACCAAAGTGAACCACCTCCTTCCTTCCTACATTGCTGTTGAATTCGACATACAAGTAAGTAATTATTCTGTTAATTCGAATTACATGGATCTTGGTTTGGGTTTTTAGATAAATTTTTGAAATTACGCTGCGTTATGAACCAATAAAACCCAACACCTATGACTCAATAACAACTTAACATAATAAACAAAGAGCATGCGAATGGCCTTGGTTTAAAACCAAAGCTCTGATATCAAGTTTGTCACGACCCAATTTCATGAATCGTGACCGGCGCTAGGGTATGGGTATGGTCGTACCAAAAACCCGTAGCAAGCCTCGCAGAAATCAATCAAACACATCAACCTACAGAAACTGCTCGGGGGCAACCGAGACTCCAACCTAAGTCTAGCAATTTATATTACAGTTCTAATACAAATAACTTAAATATCCAAAATGCTCAACAACATGTCTTAAATATAATATTAAAATAATCCAGAGTAAACATGCCACTAATAAATAATCGATCAAATTGACAATCCCAAAGTGCAATAACAAATGTAATATATAAACTAGTTCTACTGCGGTTTAAGAGTTCGAAAACAGTAACTAGTTAAATTAACATAAAACCTCTAAGGAATCAAAATAATCGGAGTGGACCAGCTTTCTAATCATAAACCTGGAAAATTTGGAAAAACAACGGGGTCAGATATACTGAGATGAGTTCGCAATACTATTTACATTTATTAAGTTTAAAACCCTTAAATCAAAACATTTTATACTAATATAGTATGATTATGGGAAACATTATTGAAATGATCCCAGCATAAGTATGACATAGCATACTGATAAACTCAGAGTGGACGGGAACATATCCTCGTCAAATACCAGCGTAAGCAAGACATTAGTCTGCCGATCCCAGAGTACTTACCGGTGCACACAGTCTCGATACAAGCCTATCGAGTAGCTCGTTTAAATCCAGATCCATAATCGCTTAAAACAGTTTAAAAGCATTTATAATACTAAAATAAATTGTGTTACTTAATAAAGCGCTAAATAGCACTACAAACTCACTGCTTGCTAATCCACGTGAAAACCTGGCAAGCGACAAAACCTGAATCGATTCCGAAGTACGTACAGTCGACGAGTCTAAGAACAGAGTAAAAACAATTATTAAAATCAACCCCTAACTCTAGAGAGTACTAGACACCACATAGGACTAGCACAATACCGAGTCAAGCATAAACATAACTAGAATAGAATGAACAATTAATCACGTAATGACCCGAGTCAAAAACGAACCACATCGAGTAATCCAATACTCAAAAAATAAATAAGGCAAGTCTATTGGGTTTCCACTTTAAAATTCGCTCCGGAGAATATTACTTAAATAATATTTAAATAATAACTTAAATTCATTTCCTCAAATACTGGGTTAGCCGAGTTACCAATAACTACCAAGCTACCTCTCATGTCGGGTGACCCAAGTCTAACCCGACCCAAAATATTTTATCAAAATATAAATCAGAGTTTTTAATTCCCAAAAATAATATGATAAAATAAATATAATCATATCCAATTATAAACCATTGTTTATAATTATAGAAACCACTTTGGTAAAATAATAAATCAAAATTTAAAACGGAACCCAATAGCTTTAACTTCAAGTAACCCAAGTTACAACCAATTTACTTAATTAAAGTAAATTAAGAAAATAATTTAAAAGCTAAATTGAAATTTAGTCAAATTGGCACGCCAAACCAATATTTTAATAAATTATAATTACCCAAATAATTATACGAATATAAGTTAAAATATAATTATCGTTTTCCGATTATAATTATCAAAACAATTAAAATTATAAACGAAACTATCATTATTTTCATTTTTAAAATAATGTTAGCTTTAATTAATTTAGAATCGAAACGATAATTGAAAGTCCGATATAAAATCAATAATTATTCAAATCAATAATCTCATTTGAACATAATTGAATTATTAAGAATAATAAAGAAAAAAACAATCAACCCTTAACCAATAGAATTTAAAGATTATAAATGGCCAACAATAGAATTAGTTTCTGGGCCAAAAGAACAAAACAGAAGAACATAAAATCATAACCAAAGATAACCTCATGCACGGGAATTCATTACCAAGAAAAGAACTTAAATTAACAATATCCAATTAAACACATATAATTATCAAATGAACACAATTCACAGCTAACCTTCAATCAAGGCAAAAAGAATAACGTTCATTCTGCCAATCATAATCATCACAAGACTCAAACTGAAAGTGGACAAATCAATATACCGAAATCAATCTCCATTGGATTACAAAACTTCCGCCAAGAACAAAACATTGGACACAGATAATCAACAAATTCCTAAAGATCAAAAGAACACTGCCAACCCACATTTGAAAATAAATCAATCCCCCCACAATAAAACCCGCTGTAACAAGAACCATGCCCAGGAAATAATAACAACTCAAAACCTTAAATTCAAACCTTAGAATCATTAGTCACTCAAGGATAAATAATTTATAACCATTAAAACGCATGAGCACATCAGTTTGAATTTGAACCAAAAGGCAGCAAATAACATTCCAAAAACAATGAAACGACGGCGATTGAAACAGAGAGATTAACGTACCGTTTTGCGATTTCGAAGTTTTGGGATTGAAGAGGAAGACGTTAACTACAGCAGCGAGGAAACGGTTCTCAATTTGGTATTAAAACGAAAGTGTAAGGATCAAGGAACGAAAGTGACGCTAAAGAACCAAAACTGAAATTAATGAGAAACTTACCGAAAATTAAAGAGCCAAAATAGAGGGACTTGCAACGATGATTTCAGTATTTGATTAGCGTTTAGAGATGGCTAGAGTTTAGTGATGAATAATTTAGGGTTGAAAAGTAACGTATAAATAGGAATGGAAATTAACGAATTATTTAAGGAAACAATATGGTTTGATGGGCACTACTACATGTATAAACAATCAAGGAAAATAATAAGAAGAGGGTCTTGTGGCCCATGCAAGAAAGAAAAGAACCCTCTAGTCCAACCAAAGAGACCCAAATGAGAAATTGATCAAACCATGGCCAAACGACCCAAAATACAAACCAAAATATTTACTCAACCTACTAATCGAACCAAGAATTTGCAAAACGATCCAAATTTATTACCGGAAACTCATCAGAAAATTTTAAAAAATACGGGATATTACAACTTGTTTGGATGAGAGTAGGTGAGGGGATTTTTGATACGAAAACGCAAGTTTTGGGTTTATTTATACCAAAAAAGAGGCGAGATTGACTCATTTGATATTTTATGCCAACTTGAGGGGGTGATTTGATCCTTTGTTCAAAAACAAATATATGGATTACATATGACTATGGTGAGCTGGTTACAAGATACAGTTCATATCTATAAACGATACAGAATGTGTTTTGGACTTTTATGTGTCCATTATCCACTAGGTAATAAGCACAAGTATAGAGTGTTGATTTTTCGTAACGGTATATCATGTTATATATTTATCATTATTGTCAAATCCAAATTGGACCAGCCGTTTCGACCGAAAAACCTGCAAACCGAATAGGTTAACGGTTCGGTTTGCACTTAAAACCCTTATAATTAGAAACCCGATGGTTTTTTACTAAACCGTCCGGGTTAACCGTTAAATTGGAACAATTAACCGTAAAACCCGGATCCTGTTTGATTAGCAATAATTGAAACAACATAATAGTTAGAAATCAACGGGAATGTCAGGAATCGAACTTAGTCCCTCAAAGAATAGAAAGTTTAGTCACTAAGCCATCAAACCAACTTGGATTTTTGTATATTTTCTTGTTACATATTGTATAGATTGCTGTAATTTCAAATAAAACTTATTTTTAACATCGGTTTAATTATGGTTTGACCCCTGTTGAACTTTAATCTTTTAACACTTTAATATCATCGATTCAAGCATCGGGTGAGGTTTGACAACATTGATATTTATAATAAGTTAATGAACATTTGTAATAATAGAATATTCAATTATCATTTTGTTAGTGATATGCACTAGGTCAATCATGTTTGACCATGTTTTGACTTTATCATTTTATTATTTATTGATTGGCAGTTTTTATCATTTTATATTAATGATTAAAATACTTGAATGGTTAATTCTTTCTAAGGTCATCGAGTATGTGACTTGATAGTGGAACCCTTAGGTTTAATAAAAGAATTATATACCATCTATCCCTAGTCTTAATAGAACATTGAGACTAGTATGATGTTGACTGATGATTATGTTTTACTAATCATGTATATGAGATATTAAGTCAAATCATAGGTGCTATTTGAGAAATAAGGCACTGGATGACCCACTGTGAGAATACTACATAGATCACTGTCATAAGTAATTCTCATTACAGTTCTATTAGTATAATCCTTTGACCTTGAAATCATCATGGATTTCTACATAGCTATTTCATATTTTGATACAGTCTTACATTATCTTTAACAGGATAATGGAATAGATTGTCATTGGATATGAAAGTAACTATGTGAGAAATGTGAGTGACTGAGAAGGAATTTGTCCCTCATTTATTTGAGTAAGATATCTATGGGCCCCTTGAAGAAGATAGACTGAAGAAAATGCATGGCCATGCTAATTGATAAGAAGTTATCATTTTCAGTCTACTTAGAGTCAAGAAACTAATGATTGAATGTTATAAGGATGACATAACTATGCCTTATATTCAATCTGGATATCGAGAGACAAAGGGATTAAAATATTATTGTAAATAGTTAAATCGGATTATCGATATTCATATAACTTGGGTAGTTATAATGTCTTGCTAGAGGCCACTTATGACTTGTGGGCTGAAATAGGGATTTCGAGCCTACTGCCAACGTTATATGAACCTACAGGGTCGCACACTAAGAACAGGCCCAAAACAGTTATGGGTTGTACAAGCCCAATGTGATTAAGTGATTATTATATATATATATATATATATATATATATATATATATATATATATATATATATATATATATATATATATATATATATATATATATATATATAATTCGTAATATATATATATTAATAAATATATATATTAATTCGAAATTTAAGGATAAGTGTTTTCCTTAATTTATTATTTTTGGAAGATAATAAATATAGTAATTAATATATATGGATAATTATCAAAAAGGAGTTTTTGATAAACATAAACTTGTAGAATTGCAATGAGATTGAAATTCGAATTTGTCTCAAACCCTAGTGTTATTTATCACTATAAATACTCATTAAGCAGTTGGTTTGAGAATCACGAAATTCATTAGTCACTAAATCACTAAAATTCGAAATTGCTTGTGAAGCAATAGTGCTAGCACACAAGCACTAGTTTTGGCTAAGGTCTGTTCGTGTGGATACTCGTAGAGGACGCGTTCTTTTGGAGGCGTTTCTGATCCGAGGCCAGGTATCACCAAAGTGAACCACCTCCTTCCTTCCTACATTGCTGTTGAATTCGACATACAAGTAAGTAATTGTTCTGTTTAATTCGAATTACATGGATCTTGGTTTGGGTTTTTAGATAATTTTTTGAAATTCCGCTGCGTTATGAACCAATAAAACCCAACACATTTATCTTTATATCATTAAATACCATATAGCATTACAAAAGTCTCATTGATTTGGACCCTTATGTGACTGTAAGGCCCCAAAATCTTGCACTTGCAGCTTCGCTTCAATCCACTTGCTTTCGGTCGATTACCGATGCCGTAAAAACTTGCTAGTTTGCATGATGTATGTTTTTTCTCCTCGGCACAAATTATGTAATAAATTTCTGAAACATGAGAGATTTGTTTGTTCATTAATAAAACCAAATAGATTAAGGTTTTTTTATTTTCTTGATTCGCAAATTTTAATCATGAAAATAAAAAAAATCTATATCTTTGTGATATGGGAGTGTGAAGTAAAGATAGAAATTAGGAAAATAGAGTTTGAGGTAATAAATGAGACTAACTGAACATCGAGCTGTATCTTTTGTAGATTCTGCTTCACTCTAATAGTCTGCTAATTAATAGTTGTAATACTAATACTATCTATTATGTCTCGTAATTTTTTTACTATGGATAATAGTTTCTTAATTACACTCGGTACTTTTAATATCCAATCTTATCATTAATTTTGGGTGATGTGGCAATACCCAACTAATGTTGAGATTTTTTGGAAATTTGATTAAATTGTGATTAATAAAGAGAAAATAGCATTTTGCAATTTAACTAGTAGTGTTAGTGTAATGATATAAGTTTAATTTTGGTAGATGAATTATATGTTAACTTTCTCCATATTTGATTTTTTTCTAGAACTTGAGATATGACTACATATATTTAAGTTATTTTTATTTTCTTATTTATAATACATAAATACATTTTCATCTTTGAACAAAGAGTTATTACCAGTCAACGGACTGCGACAATATTATTTTAGTGTTTTATGTGTTTTTAATGCAATTTTTCTAAATAAAATTAAAAGCGTTAATTTTTTTTAGTCTGGTTTTTAAATTTTTACCATTGTGTAAGCTCCTAGGGATCAGGGGCTAAGGGCATTAAGCTAATGAATTTATCTTTTTCAAGACAACCTGATTTTTTATATTAATAAGGGATAATGTCAAAAAAAATGACACACTTTACATGTTTTTTCATTTTAATCACGTAGTTTAAATTTTGTCATTTTCATGCACGAATTACCACTTTTTTCCAAATTCATACACGGTGCTGAGATGTCACGGCCCATTGGTGTAATTCACTGAGGTGAAGGTCATTTTACACCAATGAATGAGTGCCACCTCAGTGCCGTGTATGAATTTGACAAAAAGTGGTAGTTCGTGCATGAAAATGACAAAATATACACTGTGTGATTAAAATGAAAAAACATGTAAAGTTCGTGATTTTTTTTTGGCATTAACCCTATTATCATCAGATATTAATTATAATTTTCTCTTGTAATAACAATAATAATAATAAACTAGTACAATTTCCGGAAAAAAAAAACAATAGCATAAAACTAACTTAAATAATTGTAGAATAACATAAAATGAAATACTAAAGGGAAAAGGGTTATTTATGCTCTTAAAATTTGACTCCAAGATCAAATAAGTCCTAACGTCCGAAAATGTTCAAATATGCTCCTAACGTCTTAAAAAATGAACAATCGTACCTCGATTATGACAACCAGACCAACTGATTCTTCGTACTCAACATATAATTGAAGGTAATTCATCTGAACTTTAGGCTACTATCTTCAAGGTGCGAGTTTAACGAGCGGGAGAGTGATTTGGCCCATAGAAGCAAGGATGCGGAAGGCCTCCACTTCTGTCCATTTTGTGAAAATAATTAACTGCTACAAAAAATGAAATTTTTTTAGTTTTTCGACATTAGGAAGGCCCCCATGATATCTATCCCCCATGTTGCAAACGGCTATGGACTGTTCATGGGTTTTGTTTCCTGGGACGGTACGTGTGACCTATTCCTATGCTTTTAGCAATTATCATATTTCTTGACTATTAATTTTGCGTCTGCTTCCATTGTTGGCAAATAGTATTCTTATAGCGATGATTTCCTTGCTACCGCTGTTGGTCCTTCTTGTTCTCCACATATTCCCTCATGCATCTCCCGCAAAAACATATTATCCCTATCTTTTTGAAACATATCTAGACTAGTGGTGGCTGATTGATGTTCTATATAATGTGTCGTGATAGATAACTTACATGCTAGCCGTCCTTCTGAGCTTTTTCGCCTCCTTCTAGTCAACTGGGGTCTCTCTCGTTTCAAGGTAATTCATGATTGGTTGTATCTATGGGTCTACCTCCTATGATTAGTAGTTTGCTGGTGTGTCGACTGTTGGGATGCTTATTTCTTATTTTAACTCCAAGAGTTGAAATTTCTCGTTCTTTTCTAAGGTTGCATTTTCTACCAGGTCCGCTTCAGCATTGTCCTCCCTTTCTATTTTGATGATCTTCCACTATCCTCCTTTATTTTTTGTCTCTCTTAGTATTTCTTTTTCTCTTTTTTGATATTTTTCCAGATTTTTCTCTTTTATGGTGAAGGTTCCTCCGATTTGTCCTATCACCAGTTGAGAGTCGCGGTAGATTTTTATGTTTTTTGTTCTTACATATACTGCTAATGCCAATTCTATCAGGAGTGATTCGTATTCTGAACATTGTTCGTTGTGCAAAGTCCATGCTGGTTTCCTATTCGGTTCGCACCTTGTGTGGCCCTTTTTGGACGACGCCTGTTCCTGTTGCTTTTTCGTTCTTTGCCCCATCTATGTAGAGCTACCACTGAGTGTCGGGGTTCGTCTCTATTTTTAAGTAGCTAGTTAGTTCAACTACACAATCTGTTAACGTTTGTGCTTTCATTTCTTATCTTGACTCATATTGGATGTCATGTTTTCCCAATTGTACAGACCACTTGACCAGTATGCCGGACAGCTCGGGTATCTGGAGCGCTTGTCTTAGTGGTTGGTTGGTTCGTACTACCACTGGTGACTTTGGAAATATGGATTTAGCTTCTTAGCTGCGAGCATTAGTGCTAGCACCATCTTCACGATTTATGGGTACATATTTTCGGCATCTTTCATCATTCGGCTGACGTAGTATACCGAGAGCTGATGTTCTCCTTCTTCTCTTACTAGGATCGTTTTTATAGTGTCTTTTCATACCGCGATATACAAGTACAGGACTTCTGATTCTGTGGGTCTGCTCAGCAGCGGTGGTTTGAGAAGAAATTCTTTTAAATCTTCGAACGTCTTTTCA
This sequence comes from Mercurialis annua, assembly GCF_937616625.2. Lineage (NCBI taxonomy): Eukaryota > Viridiplantae > Streptophyta > Magnoliopsida > Malpighiales > Euphorbiaceae > Mercurialis > Mercurialis annua. Next base: position 10,650,426 of record NC_065577.1, read on the forward strand.
TATTATTTTCCCCATTTGAATGTCTTGTTTTTTAATGTGTTGTATAATGAAATAGATTGTCGTTGAATATGAAAGTAACTATGTGAGTGGCTGGGAAGGAATTTGTCCCTCATTTGTTTGAGTAAGATATCTATAGTCTTCTTAAAAGATATACTAAAAGAAATTTATGGTCATACTAAATGAATTGATAAACAGTTATCACTTTTAGTTTATTTGGAATCAGGAAACAAATGATTGAATAATGTAAAGATGACAATATTATGCTTTATATTCAATCTGGATTAAATATTTATTATAAAAGATTAAATTGAATAATTAATATTCATATTACTTGAGTAGTCATAATCTCTTATCAGATGTCACTTATGACTTCTGGGCCGAAATAAGAATTTTGGGACCACTGCCTAATTATATGTACAGGGTTGCACACTAAAAATAGACCAAAAATAGGAAAAGAGTTATCTTATTTATAGCTATATTTAATTATTAGTTATTATTTAAGGATAAATGTTATTTTAAATATAAATAACTATTAGTTAAATAAATTTTGAAATTAAAGATAAGCAATATCTTAAATTATTATCTTTTGAAGATAATTAGTTAAGTATATTTATCAAAAGGAGTTTTTATGATATAAACTTACATAGTTATCAAATATGTAGTGTTTCAATGGGATTGAAACACACGTATTTGACTCAACGCCTAGTAGTGTTGTATGCCTATAAATACACACTTAAGTGTAGGGTTTTGAGGTATGAATTTTTGAAATAAAACACAGTACACATAATTCAAAATTAGTTAAAAATCACATAAATCGAAATAGCTTTGAGAAGAAAAGATGCTAGCACACAAGCATTTGTTTTGGTAAAGGTCTGTTCGTGTGGATACTCGTAGAGGACATATTTTTTTGGAGGCGTTTTGATCTGAGGCAAGGTATCACCAAAGTGAACCACCTCTCTTCCTTCTTACATTGGCTTTTGAATTCGACATTCCGTAAGTTTTATTTGTACCACTGTGTTTGTCTTTTCAAATTACATGCATCTTGTTTTTGGATTTTTAATATTGTTTTTTTGAAATTCCGCTGCGTTGTCAACCTAGAAAACCCAACAATACCGGCAAACACTTGGGAAAAAAACAAACAAAAATACATCAGAAAAGCACAGAGCATTACACCAAGACCATATGTCCTTAGTTTCTCAAAATTTTCAAGACTAAATACCACCTCAGGAGTGAGTTTCTCCAAGGAAGCTAGTTTGCAACACTAGTTGCGTGTGGTAAAGTATCATGCTTGAATTAGCACTGACGTAGAGAGCAGTGGATGGGGGCACATATCGATATTAAGAAGGATAATTGTATAATACCGTCATTCACTTTGAAAAAGCCTATGTTGTCAACCTTAATTCTGGAAGGGATAAAGGTTAGTCACTTATCAATAATGGTGGTCGATTTCGGGATAAAATAGTATTAAGTCGCTGATAAAGGGTGAAAGAGGTAATGGCAGTCTTAAGCATCCTTATTAGCCACCATCGTCCACTGTATAGGTTGTTCTAGTTCCTGATTCGTAATGGAGACAACAATACAAAAACACGCCGCCACCAAGCTCTTTCTCTTTCGGGCAACAAGAGCCATGATACCTCAAACTTTCAACAACATGCTAATTGATGGAAGATGATTTGGAATTGCAACACACCATAAAAAATTAAGCATTTTTTTAGAGAGTGGGCATCAAGATTATCTCGTGCAACTCAAGCTTAGTTCGAAGATGAATGCTGATATCACCGCTGTGTCCTCAATTCAATGTTGAGGAAAAAAATTGAGCATGCCCTTATAGACTGCCAGCATATCCAAGGTTTGTGGTTCATTTTGGCAATGAATTTAAAAATTGACGGACAGTCTGGACAAACAATGGAGAATTGGGTTTCTCATTGATAGGGCTACTATAGAGTGAGAATTTTTGATGTTTTAGTGTGTCCTTTTGGACGATTTGGAACAATAGGAATAATTTGGTCTTTAGCAATAAGAGATGGTAGGCTAATAATCACCCACGGCCCCTGACTTTAGGGGTATCTTACGCTAAACCCCCTGATCTAAAAAAAGCTGCCGTAAACCCCCTAAACTTTACCTAATGATCAGCTAAACCCCTTTTACCCTAAAACCGCCCCAAAAAACCGCCCCAAGCTCTTTATTTTTTCAAAAATACCTAAAATACCCCTAAGGTCAATAATAAAAACCAAACCAACCTAATCTAACCAAATCTAAAATCATTCACCTAACCAAATCAGATATAAACCATCCAAATGATACTTAAATCACCAATCAACTCAATTAAATCAAACCATCCAACCGAAACTTTCACCCGCCGCCGCCGGTTTTTTCCGGCCACCACCGTCCATTGCCGGAAAAAAAATTATCCAAATAATAACTCCTTTAATTTTAAAAAATAATAATTATTATTTTTAATTAAAATTTTTTTTTTAAAATTAATTTAAACCCACCGCGGTGGGTCTGCTCACCGGAGAGCAGACCCACCACGGTGGGTCTGCTGTGCAGCAGACCCACCGACCGGTGGGTCTGCTCTGTGCAGCAGACCCACCGGCGTGGGTCTGCTGCAAAGAGCAGACCCACCACGGGTCTGCTCTTTGAAGCAGACCCACGGTGGGTCTGCTATTTGCAGCAGACCCACCGGCGCCGGTGGGTCTGCTCTTTGCAGCAGACCCACCGGCGCCGGTGGGTCTGCTCTTTGCAGCAGACCCACCGGCGCGGTGGATCTGCTGCAAAGAGCAGACCCACCGTGGGTCTGCTGCAAAGAGCAGACCCGTGGTGGGTCTGCTCTTTGCAGCAGACCCACGCCGGTGGGTCTGCTGCACAGAGCAGACCCACGCCGGTGGGTCTGCTGCACAGAGCAGACCCACCGGCCGGTGGGTCTGCTGCACAGCAGACCCACCGTGGTGGGTCTGCTCTCCGGTGAGCAGACCCACCGCGGTGGGTCTGCTCACCGGCATGAATTAAAAAAAGTATTTTTTTTTTATTTTTTTATTTAAATTAAAAATAATTATTTATTTAATTTTTAAATAAATTTAGGTTTGATTAGATTTGTTTGGTTTGATTTGATTGGGTCGGTTTTAAGTGTGGTTAGATTGAAGTTGTCTGGTTTGTTTGTATTTATTTACAGTTTTGAAGGGTATTTTGGTCAATTTATGCGAAAAGGGGTTTAGCGAGCGCCGCCACAAAGATTAGGGGGTTTACTGATCGTTTTTTTTTATCAGGGGGTTTGTCGTAAGGTACCCCTAAAGTCAGGGGCCGTGGGTGATTATTAGCCGAGATGGTACGAAGCCAATTTGTTTCATGCAGTTACAACATTACTTCAGCAAGCATTAAAGAAGCTTGGGCTTGTTCCTGCGCAACAGCATGCAACACACACCACCTGAAAACTATTGCGCAACACACACCACCTAAAAACCACTGCACAAATGCTGGCTGAAAGTAAACTCCAAAGTAGCCATGTCGAAGGAGAACCAATATGTCGCAAGGGTCGTGATTACCAGACATAATTTTGATGCGATGCTCTATCACATGACTCGCTTATTACCCGATGTTAATGATGTAGGAAAGAGAAGAGCTCATGGAAATGAGGTTCAGAACGAAGATGGCTTCAAATGCCAAACATAATAGCATTCACTTTGTATCGACTACAAATAAATTAATAAAAGTTATATATATAATGTCATATTTATACATTTCATCATATTTATACAATTCATCACATAACTATAATTTTTCGCCATAATACTCTAATACATACATATATATAAAATAAGGTACTCAAATAAAATAAGGTACTCAAAGAAAATCACAGTCAAAAAACTAAGGTACTCAAACAATTTATATAGTAAACTTTACAACTTCAATAAAAACAAATTAAACAAAAAAGGAGAGTCAAATATTAAAGAATGAACTGTTGAAGCAGGCAATTGTAAATTTAATTACTTGGCCCTGGAAAATGTCTATTTCAAAAATGAGATAACAAAAGGTAAGAAATAGAAATGTTATAATGATTTCTACCAAAAGGAGTAGTAATGTATTCAAACGGGTTTCTTTGAATTGAAACCTGCAAGTGCTTGCTCATTGACATTATCTATAAGAGGAGATGAAATAGTTGTTTGTATGGGAAATTGAAAAGATTTGGTAGCTTTAGATTATTGTAACGTTTTTTTAAAGCAATAAATGGTCTTATAATTGTTGTAACGTTTTCTGGAGTAACATATGATGTTGTTTTAATGTGAATTTAAAAGTTATCAAGTAACTTACGGTGTTTAAAACTGTAAGAAAATGAAAAGTTGTGAGAATTAAAAAACTAATAAGTTTTAAAAAATATTATAGTACACATGTTTGAAGCATAAGAGTCCACATGGCAGAATTATGTTGAAAGTGTTTTGGAAGTTCAGAATTATATTATAGTATAGAGTAACGTTTTCTGGAGTAACATATGATGTTGTTTTAATGTGAATTTAAAAGTTGTCAAGTAACTTACGATGTTTAAAACTGTAAGAAAATGAAAAGTTGTGAGAATTAAAAAACTAATAAGTTTAAAAAATATTATAGTACACATGTTTGAAGCATAAGAGTCCACATGGCAGAATTATGTTGAAAGTGTTTTGGAAGCTCATAATTATATTATAGTATAGATATAAATATAGATATAAATTTATAAATTGAAATAGAAAAAAGTATACCATTCATCTTTTTAAAATTTATTTATAAAAATACTGTAAAATTTTAAAAATTGCACTTCATATTTTATTATTTAAACATTTTTATTTTTCTTTAATTTTTATTTATTGTAATACTACATTTAAGAAAAAACACTAGAAACACTAGAAAAACATTAAAGATACACTGTCGGAGTTCGGTGACCGGTCGACAGAATGTGGCTGGAAAAAATTTCGACTAGAGGGAGGTCAACAACGGTCAATACGTGGTATGCTCACTGTTGACCCGTAAATTATCAATTTTGTTGATTATTGTGTATGAGTGTTTTTGAAATTCTTTTTTTGATGTATCTTTTTATTTTTGTTGACTATTATGTACAAGTGTTTTTTTTACAATTAAACTAAGACTTTCATTAATTCAAATCGGATAACAAAACATCCACCAAACAGTTCGGAGCATCGTTAACCCACTCCCTTCGTCCTGACATAGAATTTGTTGTTCTCACAAAAGTATGAGCAACAAAATTCGTAGAATGGTAAACAAAATGAACTTTTACATGCGGTAAGGTTTTTAGAATGTCAACACTATCACAAACTAAACAAAGGATGTAAGTAGTAGGCTGTCCATCAGAGTACAACCATTGAACAATTTGCAAACAGTCCACCTCTACAATAACATTGCTTTTATTCTTCTCCTTTATCCATGAGAGAGCCTCCTTGAGGGCCCAAGCTTCAGTCATAACCGAAGGTAGCTTTTCCATAATTGTATGAAAAATCGCTTCTACCCAGCAGCCCCTAACACCACGTTCAAAAGCAACATAACCAGTACAAGGGGCAGTCTAAAAACAAGCGGCATCAACATTTATCTTTGTCCATCCCTCCTCTGGTTTTTCCCTACTAATAGTGCCTCCTCCAAATTCTTTATTCATAGCCAGCCGTGTAGAAGATTTTTGGACCATCTGCCATTGATGAAGGACGCAGGTAACTCGATTCACCACTTGCTTTTTGATGCTCCTTAATCTCATTCCACAACAGATTGTTCCGCACATGCCACACGCTCCATAAGACCATCACAGTGAGGAGTTTAAAGTCTTCCTTTTTTCCTGTGAATATCCAGTTCAGAAAATAAAGCAAAGAATGCCAAGGATGAGTAATAGAATTAAGACCTACTAACAACCAACAACGGTTAACAAAAGCACAATTGACAAACAAATGAGACACCGACTCCAAATCTGCTTCATACAACAAACACTCATAAGTGATGTCACATCTTTTGCCCTTAACGCATCCCTTGTAGGCAACAGATTACGCATCGCTCTCCATAAGAGCACTTTGCATTTTCCAGGAATTTCACATTGCCATAACCATTTCTAGAATCTCTCCTCCCCGTTCTCAAATTACCAGCATTACCAGTAGAAAGACGGTATGCACTTCTCACCGAAAAATCACCTTTCACTTCTGGAAGCCAAATCGGCTTGTCTTCTAGAGGTCGATTGCTCAGAATAATCTGGTTAATGAGCTGCCTGTCTTCCACCGAGAAAAGAGCCTTTAACTTAGAATTGTCCCATTTTTCTACATTCATTGCCATTTAACATAAGCGATTCAACTCTATTATTCAACACATCATCATCTAAATTAGGTTTCACAAGCCCTGATTCACTATCCGGTAACCATCTATCAATCCTAATACGAACCATGTTGCCTTTACCAATTCTCCATCTTGTACCCTTTCTTGAGCATCTATTAAAATTTCTCCGCACATAATTAACGGTTTCGAGTTCAATTTAGCATTAAGAAAATCTGAATCATGGAAATATCTGGCTTTGCAAATTCTACTCACTAGAGAATTTAAAGACTTTAGGAAACGCCATCCCTACTTTCCGAGCATTGTGAAATTGGAATCTCTAAGTTTCTTACACCCCATACCACCAAACTGTTTCGGCATACATAACTTATCCCAATCGCTCCAGTTTATGCCCCTCGACTCTTTATTCTTCTTGTTTCCCCACCAAAAAGAGTTCAACATTCTTTCAATATCAGCAACAATATTGAAAGGGATAAGAAAAACATTAAAATAGTAATTTGGGATAGGTAGTAAAACTGTTTTAATTAACAATTCCTTACTAGCGGCAGAGAGGAAATTATTTTTTTCAGCCTTGAATTTGGGCCCAAATACGGTTCTTTAACATGCCAAAAACAACTACTTTATTTTTCCCAATCGTAATCGGTATACTTTCATTGCTTTTTAAGTATATTTTCGGCATACTAATACCGAAAAATAAACCATAAACAAATCTAAATTAAATTTTTTTAGTGAAATAAACCAAAAATAAAAATTAAATCAAAAATAAACCGGTTAATTTCCGTTTACTATATATTTTTTTTTATATTTTTTAATCCAATACTTTTATAAATATTTTTTTCAGTACTTGAAAATTTATTTTTCTTGCCAATACTTTCGTATTTTTTTTGAATAATTAAATTAAGTAAAATCCCTTGAAATATTATATAGTGGTAACTTCCTGAAATACATGTTTTGTTAACTTATTTGCATCTTTACCTGCCAAGTTTTGATTTTTCTTTTTCACCTATTTTTATTTACGAAAAATACCCTTTTGTTTTTTAAATTTCAAAAATACCTTTTTTTCGGTTTCCAATTTTGATTTTCGGTTTTTTCGGTCCGGTCGACCAAAACCGACCGAACCGACTGACGGTTTTTTCATATAGTGTAAGATTAGCGTATATAGTGTATATATAGTGTATATATATTGTTAATTTTTATATTTTATAGATTTGTTTCTGGAATTTTTTTATAGTGTAACAGTAGTGTATATATAGTGTTTTTATGGTGTTTATATAGTGTAAGATTAGTATATATATAGTGTATATTAGTGTATAAGTAGTGTATATATAGTGTATTTTTAGTGTATTTATGGTTTTTGTAGTGTTTTTGGTGGTTTACACCATGAAACATTGCAAATACATCATAAACACTGCAAATACACCATAAACACTGTAAATGCACCATAAATATAGTAAAAACGGCAGAAATACACTATATATACCAAAAATACACTAAAACGTAAGTATATTATAAAATTACTACAAATACACCATAAATCAATTTTTTCTTTACAAAATCAGTAGCAAAAAACAAATTTATGAATAAGAGAAGACAAAATAAATAATTATATGAATAATAGAACAATTTTATAAACAAAAAATTATAGATTTACAATAATTTATTTATAAAATATTTAAATCATTACAAAAAACCTAAAAAATTACACAAATCTAAAAACGAGTCGAGAAATCCATAGCGCGAACGGAAGAGACGAACGGATTAGCGCGAACGGAAAAACGACCGGAAACGACGAGAAATCCATCGGAAGTAGACGAACGGAAGCGCGACCGGAAAAACACACGGAAAAGACGAACAGAAAAATAATCGGAGGAGATAAACTGAAAATCAAATGAAAAAGAAGAAGAAAAGAAGAAAAAAACAAGAGAGAACTTTAAGAGAAAAAAGAGAAAAAAAGGTGTCTATGTAAAAATTTAACTTAAAATGAGATAATGCTTCTTTATATAGTGAATATTTTTTTTAAATAAGTTAGCTTATTAGGTAATGTAAGATAATAGGAAAAGATGGAACAAAATGGTGTAAATACTTTACCAAAAACAAATATTTGAAAAATAATCCTTATTATATACATAGAATACACATATTTTAAAATGGGAAATTGGAAAACAAAATAAAACGGATAATATAAAAATAAAAAAAATTACATTTTATGTAAAGTTTTCTTTTAAAAGCAAACAACAGATCCAAACTAAATAAAAAAGACAAAAAGAGTTGATAAATTCTTACAACAACAAATACAAGAAATAAAAAAAATTAATGATTGGAGAATATATGAATGAATGTTGTTCTGTTTTTTAAAATTTAATCTCATAAATTTTTAATTTTTTCACTCACAATTCTCACATGCAGTGTCGGTGGACTTCTCCACTAGGTGTAGTGTCGCTTTCTTGTCTTATGAGCAGCACATTCATTTCCAGCTATCTACACTTCTTTTTTTATTCAATACATTAACATTATTTGACAAATAAATAAATTACAGATTCAGTATCAAAAAGTTGTTAGCTTTTGTATTTTAATCTGATAAATATCATCATCATCATCTTCAATCTTTCATTTTCTTGTATCAGTTTATAGATTTTTCTTGAGATTTTTTTGTGTTTTTCTTGTGAGATCTGATGAATTTGTGAGTAAAGTATACTTAGGGGAACCTCTAATTTTCCAAACCCTAGACACAGCAGCCGCAGGTCAGTCCATCTCTTCTTCTTCTTCCTTCATTTCCTTTTTGGTCTGGTTAACAGAGGTTTTAATTTAAAAAAAAATGCCTCAAGTCACAGAGGCGCACGCCTCTGGCCTCTCACCTGAGGCGGCAGAGGCGCGCGCCTTTGTGACTCGGCCATCGCCTGAGTCGCCTCTTATGGCAGTATCTTTGTGTAATTATTATAGTAAATTTTGGTGGAGAAATAGTGCTGTTTAGATATTTTAGCTTTTGATGCTTGGTTGATTATGAGTTGCTGTTCAGTTTCTGATATGTGTGCTTTTCTAATCTTTGGTTGTGCAGTGAAAGGCCATGAAGAATGTAGGTGGACAGATCTGCCAGATCTGTGGTGACAACGCTGGAAAAACTTTGGATGGTGATCCATTCATTGCTTGCGATGTTTGTGCCTTTCCAGTATGTAGACCTTGCTATGAGTACGAGAGGAAAGACGGAAATCAGTCTTGCCCTCAATGCAAAACCCGATACAAGAGACAAAAAGGTTCTTTGAATATAAATGTTAATGCAGATTAGTAAACTTAGCTTGTTGGAAATTGAACAAGTCGTAAACTTAGCTTGTTGGAAACTGAACAAGTCGTAAACTTAGTTCAATGATTTTACTAGTTTCTGTGTTTATTTTCGGAACTGATTGTGGGATGACTCCAGGTAGCCCTGCCATTCTTGGTGATGGAGAAGAAGATGGTGATGTCGATGATGGTGCTCGGGTTTTCAGTTATTCTACAGAAACTCAAAACCAGAAGCAAAAAATTTCAGAGCGCATGTTAAGCTGGAAAATGAATTATGGACGAGGAGAGGAGGAAGTTGGAGCTCCAAATTATGATAAAGAGGTTTCACATAATCATATTCCCCTGCTCACCAATGGACATGAGGTAGCTTAACAAGTATCTGGTTTTGTCACTCTCAGTGAGCTTGAAAGTGAACTTAACTTTCAGCTATTGGCCTCTTTTAGGTTTCTGGAGAGCTGTCAGCTGCATCACCCGAGCATATTTCTATGGCATCTCCTGGAGTTGGTGGTGCAAAGCGCATCCATACCCTACCTTATTCAGCTGATTTCAATTCCTTACGTACTATTCCTTCTCATGGAACATGCTCTATATTTATGTTTGGCGAATCATCTCTGTTATTGATTTTACATGTTGGTCACATCCTTTTTTTTTGCAGCTAATGCAAGGGTGGTGGACCCGGTAAGGGAGTTTGGCTCGCCAGGATTGGGCAATGTAGCTTGGAAAGAGAGAGTTGATGGCTGGAAGATGAAGCAGGATCCAGTTAAGAATGCTGTTCCTATGAGCACTGGCCATGCTCCATCTGAAAGGGGTGTTGGAGATATTGATGCAGCCACTGATGTGCTGGTGGATGACTCTCTTTTGTAAGTTCCAACATCTGATGCAAAAGTCACTTTGTTGTAAAACAAAAATGGTGCTTCACGCTGCATGTTTTACAAAAGGTTTCACCATTTGGGAATCACTATGCTAGAAACCCTCACACCGCCTAGAATCTTTACTGATATTTCTCATACATCAATTTTGATGGTGAAGCTTATCGAATAAACAATTCACCTAAAAGTTTAAGATGTCATTATCTTTAACTCACCCTGCACTTGAATGCTCATTAGATTTGAAGTTTGTACAAGCACAAGCCTACTTTATCTTGTGCTCAACTCAAATATTTAATTAAACAAATAGGGTGGCCAAAGATCGAACTCTACATCTTTTGGTCACAAAGACTCTTTACATCTTATCAAATAACCAATTCACCTAAAAGTTTAAGCCGTTAGGTGAGACTCCAACTATGGCTTATTATCTCTATTTCTAACAATGGTGAGATGAAGGGTTAGAAGCTAACTACACAAAACTAATTGTATGTTAGGCTTTATTCATGTACAATATTCTTCTCTGTTCTGTATGTCTTAATTCCAGTTCAAGAAGGGTACTTCTTATGCTTGCACCCTTTGGTTTTGCAGGAATGATGAAGCTCGACAGCCTCTATCAAGGAAGGTTTCAATTCCATCATCTAAAATTAATCCCTACAGGATGGTCATTGTCGTTCGGCTGGTTGTCCTCTGCATTTTCTTGCATTACCGACTAACAAATCCCGTGCCTAATGCATTTGCACTTTGGTTATTATCTGTCATTTGTGAGATTTGGTTTGCTATATCCTGGATATTGGATCAGTTTCCTAAGTGGCTGCCTGTAAACCGTGAAACATATCTTGACAGGCTTGCAATAAGGTATAGTATTGTCTATATAAATATCCTTGTGTACTGTGCTCACCTTTCCTATTCCATGTGGTTTTAATAGCTAAAATTCTGTCATATTAAGACCACTAATTGATTTTTCCCATATTTTTCTAGATATGATCGTGAAGGAGAACCATCACAGTTAGCTTCTGTTGACATTTTTGTCAGTACTGTGGATCCATTAAAGGAACCTCCTCTTGTGACAGCAAACACTGTGCTATCAATTCTTGCAGTTGATTACCCAGTTGATAAGGTCTCTTGCTATGTCTCTGATGATGGTGCTGCAATGTTGACATTTGAAGCTTTAGCGGAGACTGCAGAGTTTGCAAGGAAATGGGTGCCTTTCTGCAAGAAATATGCCATTGAGCCACGGGCTCCAGAATGGTACTTTGTGCAGAAAATTGATTACTTGAAGGATAAAATTCAAACATCATTTGTGAAAGAACGCAGAGCTATGAAGGTAGATACTGAGACATGCATGCTCTGCTAATTTTTTGGAGTTTGTAAATTTGTCATGATCATGGTCATTCTTTTGCTTTGCAGAGAGAATATGAAGAGTTTAAAGTTCGTATCAACGGGCTTGTTGCAAAGGCAACAAAGGTTCCTGAAGAAGGATGGATTATGCAAGACGGTACTCCATGGCCAGGAAATAACACCAGAGATCATCCAGGAATGATTCAGGTAACAACTTTTGAGTATTCTAAAATCTGTACACTAGTTGCATTCTTGAAACTCACTAAATGGTTTTTGGGATATTTGTGTTTTGGTAGGATTAGATACTGTTAATTCTGTATTTACCCTGCTCATTGTTCTGCATTCAATTTTGCATCTTTGAGCTGCCAGGATTTAGTTCCCTTTATTTTGGTATTTAGTTTATGTTATCATTATGCCTCTAAATCCTTGTAATTTTGTTTCAGGTTTTCTTAGGCCAAAATGGAGGTCTTGATGCTGATGGCAATGAGCTGGCACGACTAGTTTATGTTTCTCGTGAAAAGCGGCCTGGGTTCCAACACCACAAGAAAGCTGGTGCTATGAATGCCCTTGTAAGCAGTTAAAAAAATAACGTCAGTATTTTCTTTTAATCTGTGGGTTAAACTCACCACTAGTCACATCCAACATTGCAGGTCAGAGTATCAGCTGTTCTTACTAATGGACCTTTCCTGTTGAATCTTGATTGTGATCATTACATAAATAACAGCAAGGCTTTGAGAGAAGCTATGTGTTTTATGATGGACCCGAACCTTGGGAAACAAGTCTGTTATGTTCAGTTTCCGCAAAGGTTTGATGGTATTGATAGGAATGATCGATATGCTAACCGCAATACTGTTTTCTTTGATGTAAGTTTTTGATTTCTTCCTAAATTAGCAACTCTTGTTCAACATTATTACACAATGGGTTACTAGCATATTTTCTTACTGTGTACTATGACTTCATGGCAAACATGTTACAGATAACTACTTGTGTCACTTCCCATCAGTTTTAATGTTACTAACCGTATGAAATTCCAGATCAACTTGAGGGGTTTGGATGGCGTTCAAGGTCCTGTTTACGTGGGTACTGGATGTGTCTTCAATAGAACAGCCTTGTATGGATATGAACCTCCTCTCAAAACCAAAAACACAAAACCTGGACTATTATCTTCTCTTTGTGGTGGATCACGAAACAAAAGTTCAAAATCTGGTAAAAAAGGCTCAGACAAAAAGAAATCTGGAAAGCATGTAGACCCCACTGTGCCAATTTTCAGCCTGGAAGATATAGAAGAGGGAGTTGAAGGTACATTTGTCGACTTCCATTTTTCCATTATTTCATTCTTGATACAGTGATAATACAATATCAGTTCAGTTTACCTTGTCCTATTTAGTGATTTATTATAATAGTACTGTTAAGATTGATGTGTTGACAATAATGGATAGAATAAGCAATGAATATGCTTCTAGATAAGGCAATAATGGATAGATTGAGAAAAATGATTATATTCAAGAAAAAGTAGAAGTTATTTCTATTGAAGAGAAGTTACAAAAATATAGATTAAAATTGTTTGGTCATGTGGGTTGTAGACTCGATGATGCTCGAGTTAGAAAGGTTAAACATTTTAAGTCAAATGTAGTGATGAAAGGGAGAGGAAGACCTCAGCAAATTTTGACAAAAGTTGTTCAAACTGATCTAGCAGCTCTTGGTCTTTCTGAATAGGTTGTCCAAAATCATATTGAGTGGAGAAAGAGATTCCATGTAGCCAGCCCAATTAGCTTGAGAATAAGGCTGATTTGAGTTGAGATGAGCAGCTCAGCAAATTTTGACAAAAGTTGTTCAAACTGATCTAGCAGCTCTTGATCTTTCTGAATAGGTTGTCCAAAATCATATTGAGTGGAGAAAGAGATTCCATGTAGCCAGCCCAATTAGCTTGAGAATAAGGCTGATTTGAGTTGAGATGAGTTGCTAGATAAGGCAATAACATTATTTTGGGATTTTTGTTGGTCAATAGCTCTTTGTTTACGGAGGCTGCATTCGAGCTCAGATGGCTTGAATTTATTCAAAAGACAATCTTTGGGTTTTCGATTAGCTGATTTTGTTAGATGTACTGACTTTATCTTTCCATGAACGTTGTTAATTCAGGTGCTGGATTTGATGATGAGAAGGCACTTCTGATGTCACAAATGAGCCTGGAAAAAAGGTTTGGCCAGTCTGCTGTTTTTGTTGCCTCAACACTCATGGAGAATGGCGGCGTTCCTCAGTCTGCAACATCAGAGACTCTTCTTAAAGAGGCTATTCATGTTATTAGCTGTGGGTACGAGGATAAAACTGACTGGGGAACTGAGGTATGTTGATTGCTCTCTTTGCTATGCTCTCGCTTTATTATGTTTTGGCTGGCTTTATTCTTCTATAAGCATTAATGCTGATCTCTTGGTCTACAGATTGGATGGATCTATGGTTCTGTTACTGAGGATATTCTTACTGGATTCAAGATGCATGCTCGTGGTTGGCGTTCAATTTACTGCATGCCCAAACGTCCGGCCTTTAAAGGATCTGCTCCTATCAATCTTTCAGATCGTCTAAATCAAGTGCTTCGATGGGCTTTAGGTTCTGTGGAAATTCTTTTCAGTCGGCATTGTCCCATTTGGTATGGTTATGGTGGTAGACTGAAATGGCTTGAGAGGTTTGCATATATAAACACCACCATTTATCCAATTACGGCCATTCCGCTTCTTGTGTACTGCACACTTCCAGCTGTGTGCCTGCTTACAAACAAGTTCATTATTCCACAGGTCAGTGATACTTTTAGTTATCTGCAGATTATATGCAATCTATGTTTTATGGAAATGGAAATATTGAAATTAAAAACACTGAAACAGAAAATGACAAATTTTACTTCAATAAATCATATGTATAATTTTCAGAGTTTCAAAAGCTTTTCTGGTAAATGACAACAAAAAGCCAAAACGTAGCCAAAATGTGAATTAGACAAATTTCCATGTATCATATGAACAATTACCTCATAAGGACCGCCGAATTATAACCATTCATTATGCAATCATCAATTTCTAATTTGTTATTTCTGCAGTGTTTCCTGCATTAAATTAAAATGTACTAAGTTTACCTGTGCTCGACTTATTCTGGTTGCAGATCAGTAACCTCGCAAGTATATGGTTTATCTCTCTCTTTCTTTCCATCTTTGCTACCGGTATTCTGGAGATGAGGTGGAGTGGTGTTGGAATTGACGAATGGTGGAGAAATGAACAATTTTGGGTTATTGGAGGTGTTTCAGCCCATCTTTTCGCTGTTTTCCAAGGTCTACTTAAAGTACTTGCCGGTATTGACACAAACTTTACTGTCACCTCCAAGGCATCAGACGAGGACGGTGACTCCGCTGAACTTTATCTATTCAAATGGACAACTCTTCTAATCCCGCCCACAACTCTCCTCATCATTAACATTGTTGGCGTTGTTGCCGGGATATCCTACGCCATCAACAGTGGTTACCAGGCGTGGGGTCCTCTCTTCGGCAAGCTTTTCTTCGCTTTTTGGGTGATCGTCCATCTTTATCCTTTCCTCAAAGGTCTCATGGGTCGTCAGAATCGGACACCAACCATTGTCGTGGTGTGGTCCGTTCTACTCGCATCTATTTTCTCGTTGTTGTGGGTGCGGGTTGATCCTTTCACTACAAGAGTAACGGGTCCAGATATTGAGCAGTGTGGAATCAACTGCTAAAGATAAAAATCTGATACCTACAATCTTGAAGTAAGCATTTGTTGCATATTTTTGTACTCATTTTGATCAATTTGTATGTATTTATATAATGTGTATTAGATCATATACATAGGTGAGGTATTAACTTATTTTGTTGTGCCATGGGATGGGATAATCAAACTGTAATATTGTGGATATAAACAAAGTTATGGACTCCAGCGGAAAAAGAAATATAGTTCTGCATGTTGTATTCTCACATGCAACCATTATTTTAAAAGTTGAACCGGTGGCTAAAAGGGTGATTTATTGATTTATAGCTTAACCTGTCGGACTAATTCATCTGGGTGGTTCAATTGGTCTGTTTTTTTTGTGTTCCTATAATTTCAAACCCATTGATTTCTTGGGTCAAAATTGATCACAAATTGAACTAGTCCAAATTCTGATAAAAATTCTGATCTGTTGGAGTTTTTGTTCCCTCTCTTATTTTGTTTGATGTTCATACGCCTAAATTGGTTTGCTTGTCCTCTCAACCAAAAAAAAAAAACTGATTTGCTTGTATATACATGGAAAATGTTCAAGGGGATAGTCCCTAAAATAAGTTGATATAAAAACTCAATTTTCTTTTTTTTTAATAGTCCTTGAAAAACTAGAGTTAAATATTTTTTTTTGTTTTAATAATATAATATATAAAAAAATTAATTAATTGGTCGGAATTCAGTTCTAGGTCAAAACTCGGTTTATAGTTGGGTCGGGATTTGAGGTCAGGCTGGGATTCATTTCAGTTAGTGTCAAGACTCGTGTTTGATTGGCGTCATGATTTAGGTTAAGTTTAGGTCGATTTGGGGTTTGGATTCGAATTTGATTTGATTCATTCAGAATTTAAATTCAGGTCGGGTCCGAGATCAGGTTTGAGTCAGGTCAAATTTTGGTTTTGGTTAGATTTGAACTCGACTACAAGATCATCACTCCATTCGAGTTTGAGTCTTAACTATTTTAGTTCAAATTGAGTTCGATACTCGATATAAGTTTGGAGTGGTTCTGTTAGGGTAGGACTCGAGATTCATGAGTTCTTTTTGGACTCTGTTTCCATTCATTGTATTAGTTTAGAACAATTACTAGCATTTTGTTACATACAACTTTCTCAATAAATTCTCTAAAATTATTGTATATTAATTTTTATATTGATTGTTTGTTGTTTTTTAAGGAAATATTAATTTCTATACGTAGTTTTTTTTTATGAAAGAGATTTAATTTTTAAAGTTAGTTATTTTTTTTTATGAAATAGAGGTTTAATTTTTAAAAAAATTATAAAGCTAGGGGTTCAACTTAGAACAGATACCATTTTTACAATTTGAATAAGTTTAATAAATTTAGATCAAACAGTGAATATATGTTAATTATTTTGTTAATTTTTAAAACTAGATCAAGCTATTTTTTATTGATCAGTTTTTAATTTATTAGAACAACAGATTAACCCCTTCACATGCATTTGAGATTTTATAAAATATAACTTATTCAATTTTTTGTTTGCCAAAATTATAGATAGCTTACTGTTTACGTCAAAATTAAAAATATGGCCCGAAGGCCATAAAAGCCCTTATTCTTTTAAAAGATAGAAAAAGTTACGTCGATAATTTCAAAAATTTCAGAGATTGATTTCAGAAGATTTGACCTTTGAGAAGATTAATTTCAAAGGTTTGACCATTAATTTCAGAGGTTTTGACCTTGACCTTTGACTTTGACAGAAGATTAATTTGATTTTAGAAGATTTGACCTTTGAGAAGATTAATATCAGAGGTTTGACCATTAATCTCAGAGGTTTTGACCTTAATCTTTGACAGAAGATTAATTTGATTTCAAAAGATTTGACCTTTGAGAAGATTAATTTCAGAGGTTTGACCATTAATCTCAGAAGTTTTGACCTTGACCTTTGATAGAAGATTAATTTGATTTCAGAAGATTTGATCTTTGAGAAGATTAATTTTAGAGGTTCGACCATTAATTTCAGAGGTTTTGACTTTGACCTTTGACTTTGACAGAAGATTAATTTGATTTCAGAAGATTTGACCTTTGAGAAGATTAATTTCAGAGGTTTGACCATTAATCTCAGAGGTTTTGACCTTAATCTTTGACAGAAGATTAATTTGATTTCAAAAGATTTGACCTTTGAGAAGATTAATTTCAGAGGTTTGACCATTAATCTCAGAGGTTTTGACCTTGACCTTTGATAGAAGATTAATTTGATTTCAGAAGATTTGATCTTTGAGAAGATTAATTTAGAGGTTTGACCATTAATTTCAGAGGTTTTGACCAAGATTTGACCTTTGACGAAAAGAAGATTTCAGAGGTTAAATCTTGGAGGTTCAAATAATATAACTTGGGAAGCAGAATCTGAAGCTCAAAAGGCCAGAAGCCTAAAGGTATATTTTGTCAGAAGCTCAAAAGGCAAGAAGCTCAAAGGTATTTTTGCCAGAAGTTCAATTGGCCAATGCCCAGTAAAGCGATAGTTCAGAAGCAGTTTTTAGAAGTGAGAAGTGCTGTGAAGACGTGGGCAGTTAAAGAAGCAGTTATCACCTAGCAGTTTTTGCAGACGCTATAAAAAGAAAAAGAAGACAACGATTTGAAGCCCAGTCAGATTCAACAAAAACTCAATACTCTCAGGAGATCATCACAATCAAAATCTTTTATTTTATGAAATTCTTTGTAAACACTTTACAGTTTTCGCAATATCAATTTTTTATTTTTGACATTATTTCAGCAGTAGTTTCATTTACAGTGTTGAATTCTACATTTTAATTGCAGAAGTTTATTCTTATTTTCAAAATTCTTTAGGAGTTTTTTTTTTTACGAACCGTTTATATTTTTTACGTCCTTTAAAAATCAGTCACAATCGCTTGATCAATTTTTAATTTTCAATTTGAGGTCTGACCTCTGGCACACTCGCACACACTTAAAAGGCACCAACCGTTTTCTTGAAAAACAGGGAAACACTTACATAAAAAATACAATAAAGACATTCAAAAAATAATATACAAAGTTGTTTTTATAAATAAATTGTTTCCATTGTTATATACGTATCAATTTCTGAGAGATTAGCCACTAGAAAAATTGGGAACAAGAAAAGCAAAAGCCAGACCACAACAAAACAGAAAAGAAGGTTGTAGTTTAGGCATCAACCCAATCATAAATCTTTCCCGACACAACCGCTTCATTCATTATTGTTTATCCATTTCAGTTCTTACCCTTAACCCATCATGCATGCAATCCAGATAACGTGTACACCCAATAATACTCTGCATGCGTCATCACTGTCCTTATCATCACTCCCCTCCTCCAGATCTTGCCACGTTTCCTGCCAAGACCAAACCCTGCCCTGGATGTTTGAAACGTGGCAATGTCTGTGATTATGATATATATATATGCGGTATAAGATAATGTTGCAATATAATTTGGCGCAAGAAAGTGAAAAGAAATCAGTTGAGTTTCCCGCCAGAATGGCAGTGAGTGAAGAACCGATTCTTTGTCGGTTGGACCGTTTGGATAACATGGTTAGTGTCTTCATTCTAATTCTTTTTAAGATTCTTACAAAACTTCTCTTGCCTTTTTGTTTTTTTTAATAAAGGTGAGTTTTTTTTGATTTTTTTTGGGTGTCTTAATTTCATTTGTTTGATGTTTAACTATAAGAAAAGGAGAACTGGTATGATCAATGAATATTCCCAACTCTAAAATTGTCAGAAAAATGTGTGGTTTCTTTTTAATACATATAATTAAGTTTCAGAAGTAGAATGCAATTACTTGAAAGGTGTTTTCTATTTTATTATTTTGCAGATAAATTTTGTTTTGCTTATTTATTCCTAATTATAAGTTTAATAATCAAATGAATATTTAAATAAATCATAGCTAAATTAAATTAATAATATAATTATAATAATTTATGGTTTTTGATGATTATAATTAGCATATTAGAAGTAATTTTAGAAGTAATTTATTTTACAAGTATGGACATTTATTTAATAAATTAAGGTTATAATAAGTGGTTCGTACAATTTTAATTTAATATCTATAAGTTGAAACAAATGTGTTATGGAAGGAGGAGTTTTTAACGTTTTAACTAAAAAGTGTATTCGTATAAAAAATTAATTCTTATTTTAATGAGTGAACATCAATATCTGTAATATTTATACTAGCACAAATTGAATTGGCACTGAAAATAGTCAATAGTTCAAATCTTTTTCCTAGTTCAAATGCCATTTCTTAGTCTCTAATTTACTATATGTTATCACACTATATGTTATCTTAAATTAAATTATTGAGATAGTTTTTAGTGATACATATAAATAGTGCAAATATTAATGTTTTTGTAAAATATAATTCAGTTGAGGCAGCTAGAAGAAATAAGAGGCAGCAATAGATCACCGAAGAGCTCATGTGCATCAACACCGTCCAGTGGGACACTTACAAGTGAAGGACATGGATCGTCCATTGATTTTTCCCCCAAAAAAAGCTTGGAAAAGCACTGCCGTCCGATCAACCGTGTGATCATCGACACTGAAGTCAAAGGCACACTTGTTGAAAGACTGGACCATGTAGAGGAGCGTCTTCTTAAGGTAATATAATATGTGATACTTATTTTTTTTATAGTAATATGATAGTTATTAAATGTGCAATTTAAATTGAACTTTATTACCAAATTCAATTTGAAAGTAAAAAATGTTTTTTTTTATATAATTAAAAAGGTTTAATTTAAAGAGCACAATCTAGTTTTTTGAATTTGTGATATGGGAGTGAGTAATTCACTCACTCTATCATTTTGATCGATTATATGGTCATTGCTTGTTTTCTTTTTTCAAAATTGGTAATCGACTTTTAAAATTTCAATTGTTAGTTATTAGTTACCGAGAATTTACAACCTTTTGGTGTATTTAAGAGGCGCCTTAACCATTCAAAGTAGGCCCATATTGGCTGGTCATTGCTTGGTCATGCATTATAATCTTATCCTTTATCTTTTACTGATTTAAAAATAATTAATATTATTTTCGACTGATCGACGTTATTCTATTTGACTCTAAATTTATAACTTAGAGATGATATCAATTCTTTGTTGTTTAATTTATTAGAAAGTAAATTTATGTAAATGATGTGTATTGTATCAGTTGTGTGTGCAGTTAGAAGGAGAATTGGAGGGTGAGAGGAAAAGAGAAGAGGAAAGCCCAGAGAAAAGTGGAAAGAAGAAGGGACTCAAAGGACTTGTTAAGAGTATGGTTAAGGGCAAGAAGAATCATAAATCAAAGGACTAAATTTTTTTTTTTTGAGGGTTCTTCCTTTTTGGTTTGTAATCTTTAAATTGGATACACACCTGGTTTTATTTTTTTGGATGTTTGTTAGTTATAGTGTATGATGTAAATGTGAAATGTTAAGAAGTTGTGAAATAAGTACTTTCAATTTTGATGCAATCTTCAATAGTTTAGAGAGCACAAGCAAACATGATCATAAGAAATCATACAAATTTTATTAGAATTATTATTTTAATTAATTGGTATAAATAATTAATTATAATTTAGTAAGAATGTGACAATTTAAGTTCAATTATAATCTTATAAAATGTATTTAAATTCAATCATAATCTAATAATTAGTATTAGATTTATATTTATAAATTCATTTAATTTGTTCTGCATTACTAACTTTTATCACTCTCTTTCATGTACAATAACATCTGCTTGTTATTTGAAATTGAAACTCCCCCTGAATATAATTGTGATGTGATATGCAGGGCATTATTGGCGGGCCACTGAAACTGCCAAATAGACAATCGGGTAATTAAAATTTCAGACCAGATCCGTTTTAGTATCGTATTAGATTATTATTTTGTTTAGTTAGTAAGAATAATTGATTATAAATTAGTGAACATATGACACCACATGATTATGAGATGGGTTTAGATTCAATCATAATTTAACAACTAGAACTAGTTAATAGGTGGTTTGAATCTTCCTATTTATAAATTTATTTATATTTATTGTTGGCAAAACACATACTTAGGTCGCTGCACAATAACGTTTTTTTAAAGTTGGGTCCCTATATTAAAAAACGTCTAATTTTCATCCTGCACTACTATAAACGTTCATTTTAAATCCTTATTTCTATGCGAGTAAAGGAAATTCAGACGACGTTATATATTAGCATAATTATATTTACACGTCATTAGAATGAAAAAAATATACTTACGTAATAGCTTATGTGTCATGACTTTGACTTTTTCTTTAAAATAACACCTGATCATTCTCTCTCCTCCCCACCTCCTTTCTCACCTTTACCTTCTCCTCTTTAAACTTTTCTTCTCGAGCTCTCTCTGTCGAATGAATTAGCTAGATTTTTGAATGAATTAGTTGTATCTCGCATTAATTGGAGATCTACATATGCTGAATCGTGAACCTCTCCGTCCTTTTGATATGAAATGGAAAGCTTATGTCACTGAAGACTACAACGAGATTGAAGGTTGTACCTCGTCGTTCATGGTGGAAGGTTTTAGAAATCCGGTATATTGTTTGTGGAGGAAAGAATGGATGTTTCTTAGATCAGTACATGGCGGAGATGCGAGCGATGCCCAACTGAAGAATGAAAATGCGGTGGAGATCCCACCGGAATGATTATCGGAGTCCACAGACTCTTGAAATATCTTAATCTTCGTAGCAAGCATTAATTTTCAATCTCAAACTCATATCAAGCTATGGATTTTCATTTTGAGATGCTTAAAAATGGGCTACTTCCTAATAGTTGTTCTTTTGTTTCTCCTTTTCTGCTTATGAAAAAATGGCGAGTGTCCGATCCGGGGAGCAGTGTCACAGACAAGGTTTGAAGAATGGGGTTGAGTATATTTTGCCAGTGCAGAACTCATTAACTCATATTTATGGCTGTTGTGGGCATGTTGAGTTTGCTAGGAAGGTGTTTGATGAAATGTCGCAATGTCTTGGAATTCAATTATGAATGCATATGCTCATTTGTGTGAAGTGGGTGTTGCTCACAATATTTTTAGAATGATGCTTGAGAAAAATGTGTATCTTGAAATATTTTGATTTCTGGGTGCTTGAAGATCAATAATACTAGGCGTTCATTAATGTTATTTAGAAAAATGGGGATCTATGGTCTAAGAGGAGATAATACAACTATGGAAAACGTGCTAACTGCTTGCTGTAAGTCTTCTATGGTAAGCACTAATTTTCAAATTAACAAAAGAACCTGATAGTGATGGTGGTTATGGAGAGTATTGGCGGTGGTTATGAAGATTTGGTATGATGGTGGTGGTGGTTATGAAGATTTGGTATGATGGTGGTGGTTATGGAGAGTGTTCCTCTGTGCCAAATGTATAGATTAGTTATTAATTGGTTTTATGCATTTGAAGATTATGTTTAATTCATCTTCAAATTAGGTGACTACCTATAAATGAAAAAAAAAGTAAAAAATGGTTCTTAGAATTATGGGGAAGAAGAGGTATTAAGAAAAACATAAAACATGATCCTTATAATTATATTGAATTTTTTTAAGCTATAGCTGAGCTGATGTGTCATTCATTTAAATAGGCCATTCTCAAAGATAATTGCGTGCATTCCACTCTCTGATAGAATGTGACAGAAGGATTTTAAATTGATGTTTTTAATAGTGTAAGACATATTTTTAATGTTTTTGAGTGTAGGGACTCAAGTTGGAAAAAAGTGACAGTGTAGGGATTCAAATATGTATTTGGCCTTTATTTTTTTAAATAATGTGTGGTCTTTAACAAACTTTAAAGCATTAAAGATGTGCCCGAGTTTTTTTGGATCAATAGATTTGCCCGAGTTATATTCTTTACTTAGAAGAATTAAATAAAATACCGTGCAAATATAATTTATTTAGTCTTGATTCCACATTTCTAAGAATTAAAATGATACTTTATTCGTCCCGAATTGATGAGCACTATTTTTCAACGATAATGTATAATTGATATAGATTTTATAATTATTAGTATATATTTTGTAATTAGTAATATAAATTTATGTTTGGAAATGCTCTAAGTCCTATATTTGGCCATTACTTCAACTCTTATAATTAATAGCTTTGTTTTAGTTTTTCGTTCTAAATTTTAAGTTGATTATCTTTCATCAACATTTCTGTTTTGAAATTTTTGATTTCTCTTGAATATGTTTATTTTAAGTTGATTAATCTTTGAATCAACATCTTCAATTTGAATTTCTCAATTTTTTTTAAGAATGTCTACCGAAAATAGTTTGAAAGAACTTATAGTAAGAATGTGGCTATCAAATTTACAGAAAAGAACTATGCCGTATGGGAATTTTAATTCAGAATGTTTTTAGAAGGAAAAGAACTTTGGAATCATATTGATGGGTCGTCTTTTCCTCCTAAATATTCTAAAGAACTAAATCAATGGAAGGCAACTCAAATCATCTCTTAGATTTTAGCATTGGTTGAAAGTCATATGGTGATATGGTGAACAATTTACGCTCCTTTGAAACAACTCAAGATATGTGGAATTATTTGAAGCATGTCTACCATCAAGATACATTGCATGGCGCTTTCAACTTGAATTTGAGATTAGCAACTACAATCAAGGCAATCTATCTATCGAGCAATATTATTTGTAATTTCTTAATTTGTTGAGCGAATATTCTAGTATTATCTTTTCTAAGGCACCAAAGGAGGCCTTAATCGGTCTTCAAGAGGTTCATGAAGATACTAGGCTAAGTTTTTGATGAAATTACAACCAGAATTTGAGGTTGCGCGGGCTAGCTTATTGAATAGGAATCCATTTCTTACGTTGGATGCATGCTTTGGTGAATTATTGCGAGAAGAGCAAAGATTGGCTACGCAAGCTATCATGGGTGGTTCTAAAGAAACATATGATGTTGTGAATATTGCTTATGCTGCTCAAGGAAGGAATCGAGGAAAAGCGCCAACGCAATGTTACAGTTGCAAGGAGTTAGGGCATATTCCCCGCAGTTGTACTAAGAAATTTTGCAATTATTGTAAGCAGAATGAACATATCATCAGGAATATCCTACACGCCCACAAAATCGGCAAGCTCAAGCCTTTCACACAGCCACTTCAGGTTCTTCACCTACTACCACTATCAATAATCACTCTACAATTATTCCAAAAACGGTACAACAAATGATTCTCTGAGTTTTCTGCTCTTGGGCTTCAAAGTCAAGGTAAGCTTGTTCCTTATTCTTTGTTTGTCGATTCTAAAGCCTATTTGACTAGTTCAACTGATTTTTTGCACAATCTACGACAATATGCTGGCTCTCAAAATATTCAAATTGCTAATGGACGTAATCTTTGAATTACATCCATTGGTGATATTGGACCTTCTTTTCGTCATGTATTTGTTTCATATGGATTGTGTACTAAGCTTATCTCGGTTGGAAAAATTGAGGACAATAACTATGCCGTGCACTTCTCTCGTAATGGTTGTCTTGTGCATGATCAGATACCGGGGAAGGTGATCGCAAGAGCTCTATTGGCAACCTCCATTGATGAAAACAAGTACTGGCATCAGAAGTCTAGGCAGGACTGGGTTAAATAGGGAGACAAAAACACAACTTACTTTCATGAAAAGACAAAGAAAAAAAAGAAAAAGAAATACTATTAATGGATTATGGTCTGACTTGGGTGAATGGACTACTAGCAAGGAAGAGATAAAATAGACCATTTGCAAATTCTTCAAGAACATCTTCACAAGCAGCAACTCGGGATCAATCCATACATTCTTAGATGGCTTTCCAAGGAAAGTAACAACAGATATGAACCATTCCCTAACTAAACCTATCTCAGCCCTGGAGATAAGGAGATCAGTCTTCTCTCTTCACCCCACAAAAGCCCCTGACTAAGATGGTTTCACAGGGTTTTTCTTTCAGAAATTTTGGCCAATAGTGGGAGAGATAGTAAACTTTGCAGTACAAGACTTTTCAAAACTGGAAAAATGTTGAGAAGCATGAAGCATACCCTGATTGCTTTAATCCTCAAAGTCCAGCATCCTCAGAGAGTTGGAGATCTGAGACCAACCAATCTTTGCACCACATTCTACAAAATTATTTCCAAAATCCTCTCCCCGAGACTGCAACTGATTTTTCCATTCATCATGGATCAACATCAAAATGCTTTCATTCAAGGGAGATCAATCTCAAATAACATCTTGATTGCCCATGAAGTAATTCACTTCTTGAAGAACAAAAAGATCGGAAAGCAAGCCTCCATGGCCATAAAGCTAGACATAAGTAAGGCTTATACATAGTGAAATGGGACTACTTAGCCCAGATTTTGCAAGCTCGGGGCTTCAACCAAATCTTCATTGACTGGATCATGGAATGTGTCAAGACAGTTTCCTACTCTATCATCATACATGAGGCACTTATGATTATTTTGAACCTAGTAGAGGTCTAAGGCAGGGGGATCCTTTATCTCCCCTGCCTTTTGTTTTATGTGCTGAAGGACTGGGGCATAAAATTAAACAAGCAACCTCTAGTAACATCATCCAAGGGATCAATATATCCAGATATGGCCCTAGCATTAGCCACCTCTTCTTTGCAGATGATTCTATCATTTTCTCCCAAGCCATCAACTAGAATCCTGTCTGAATATGGTAATGCGAGTGGTCAAATCATCAACTACACCAAGTCAGCAGTGTTTTTTTAGCAATAACATAGACATGGGGGCCAGAAGGTCCATAGAAGCAACTTTGAATATTCAAAATATTAGCAATGAAAGTACATACCTAGGCCTGCCCCCATACATCATGAGATCAAAACAATCATCTTTTAAGGAAATCATCAACAAGATTGAGCAAAAACTGTTAGGATGGAAGGAAAGCTTCCTGTTTCAGGCTGGCAAAGAGACCCTTCTCAAATCAGTTATTGCTACTATCCCATTCTACACAATGATGTGTTTCAGACTTCCAAAATCTTTGTGTTCTAGAATAAACAACCTCATGCTAAGGTTTTGGTGGGGAAGCACAGATCAAAAGAGGAAAAGTAAGTTGGGTAGCATGGAAAAAAATGTGTAGAAGCAAATGGGAGGGAGGACTAGGCTTCAAGGATTTAAATGCATTCAATCAAGCTCTACTAGTTAAACAAGCACGAAAAATTTCACAAAATCAAGACTCCCTCCTATTTCGGGTGTTAAAAAGTAAGTACTTCCAATCTACCAGTATATGACAGGCTCCTCTTAAAAGCAACTCTTCCTGGAGATGGAGAAGCCTATTGCATGACATTCAGCTCCTTAACCAAGGAAGAAGATGGCAAATAGCCACAAGGGAACAGATTGCGACTCTTAAGGATCCATGGGTCCCATCCCATTTCCCTTTACTCCCAAGGTTAAAGCCTAACATCAGAAGGGATGAAGTCCCAGATCAAGTCCAAAATCTGATAATTCAGGAATCAAAGAGATGAAATGAAGACTTAGTCAAATATTTATTTATTGAAGAGATGTATCTTCAATCCTGGCTACTCCTCTACCCATCTTTCCAGTCTCAGACAAACACATCTGGCATCACAATTTCTCTGGCAACTTCACAGTTAAATCTGGATACCATATAGCCCTTAACCATCACCAAAATCCCCAGGACTCCCAAGTCCCAGACATGAAAAATAGTCATTGGAAGTCTCTATGGAACTTTAAAAATTCCAAACAAACTCAAAGTTTTCTTGTGGAAAATTCAGGTCAATGGTATCCCTACAGCTGAGAACCTCAACATAAGGCTTAATGGACCTCTAGTCTGTCCTAGATGTGGCATCCAGGAGTCCAGGATCCACCTTTTCTTTCTCTGTGACTTCAACCAGAGAGTCTGGTTCCTCCCCCCCTTATCTCTCCAATCAGGGTTACTGACTCAAAGCTCTTTTCGCCAAATCTGGATCTCTCATGGCTGAGTTAAGAGCATTAGATGACTCAGGCTCGAGTGAGAAACACTTCTGTTACCTCTCTCATTTTCAAAGAAAGCAGCTGAACAGTGGAGAAGACAGTGTCAAATGCTTCTGCATTTTGGTAGGAGTTTGACTTGGCCAATGATCTTTCTGAGGAGACTCTGGCCCCCGTCACTACCTCCACTTCCAGAGTGGATTTAGGGAGGGACTCCAATTCCTCATCCTTTGGACTCAGTTATCATCAAGTACGACACAGGGACTTGCACTCAGTTCAAATTTGGCTCCAGGTATTGCTAAGAATTGTCTGGGTCAACAAATGGGATCCTTCTCGGCAGTTTCAGACACATCTGGGATCTAGGTATCTTAGAATTCCTTACTCTCAGAGAAGCAATGAGCTGGACGAAAGTTAAATATCGAAGGACATGCCGCTATGGTATCTCAGTTTATAAACTCAGGGATATCTTCCTCGAGTGCTAGCCGGGGTATCTGTCAAGATATTTGGCACCTTTCAACTCTCTTCGATTTCTGCAACTTCTGTCACATAAATAGAAAGGACAACTCAGAAGCTCATACTTTAGCCGAGGAAGCAAAAGCAAGGTTCAAATGGCTTCTGCAGACCGAGCCTAGACATCTCTGATTGTCCTTTTGTTATCTCTTCTATCGTTGGAAAAAAATTACTAACGGTAACAATAGAAATGCTCCTAATTTTTACTCATAACAATATCAAACTTCCGATGACCATTTAAAAAAAGCACTATTTAATCAAACGAGTGTCAAAACTGATACAAATATATTTGGTGGGATGTCGCGAACAAAGATATTTTTTACCGGCCGCTGCACTGTCAATATATTTTGATGAATTCAAAGTTAATCGATTTCTCCATTAGAAATCACCCAACTTTCACATATTTTAGTTCATTAACGGTTCGTCGCCCTTCGTCACGTGCCAAAATCCGACTGGAATAATTATTTATTCAATAGTACATTTATTGAAAAAGTAGGCAAATAAAAATGTGCCTACTTACACCATTTATTTAATGTATACATACAGTGGCGGAACCAGGATTTTTTTCCAACCCGGGCTAACATAAAGGCGGCAATCTCGCTCGCGAGCTACTCGAAATTCGGCTCGATAAAAGTGACCTGAACTCGAATATTTGAGGTTCGTTTAGTAAATGAGTTAATTTCAATCTTAATAATACTAGACTCAAATCTTGCGAGTAAGCTCGTTCATATATATATATATATATATACTAATTTAATATATTATTAGTTTAATTTTTAATTTTTCAATGTCTAATTTATATATTTTTTTATTAAAAACAGAAATTGTATGGATTATTTAAATTTATTTTACATATAAAAGAATGTAATATTTAATTTTTTAGTAAATTATTGAGTAATTTAGTTTTGATGTAAATTTATTAAATAAAAATAAGGCTCGATTAAACTCGTGAGCTTTTTATAAGCTTGAGAAATACTCGATACGTAAACTTAAAATTCAACTCGAAAATAAACGAGTTAATCTAAATTTTTTCAATATTCGACTTGACTTGACCCATTTACGCTCCTAGGCTAAACTAGATGTAAATAATTAACATATAAACATTATTTGCATAAAATTTAGGTTCATAAAAAATCATAGCCAATATTACAATAACTTTTTCTATTAATTTCAATCACCACAGGACAATTGTATTTAGCTATACTATCACTCAAGAATATCTCTTTCATTTAACTAAGCAAATCGGTTTTGATAACTGTTCATTACTGAAAATGTTATTTTAATTGACGCTAAAAATGCCTTCATAATTAAATTTATCCAAATATTTTAAGAATATAAATTTAATAAAATTATTAAAAAAAATAAAAAATTAAATCAATATGTATAGTAAAATAAAATAAAAAATTTAATTAAAATAAGAGGTGCTTTGATATTTAAAGATAAAACATTAGGGAATTATTAGAACTATAATTTTTGATTGAAGATTTTAATTTGATTTAAAAAAGTAAAAATTGAAAAATATTCAAGTTAAGGAATTTGGAAAATTAAGGAAAAATTTAAATTAAAGAATTTTAAATTCTAAAATTAACTTTTATTGATAATGAAAGAATCAAAAACAAAAGGAAAAATTAGTGTGATAGTTTTTTTATTGAAAAAATAATTAGAATTGTTTTTAAAAAAAGGGTTGCTGCACATTAAAGAGAAGCAGGCCCGTCCCCACATTTGTTTATGACAGATAAAACAGATAAGAGGCCTCTTGGCCCATTATTTTGGGCTATAGAAGCGCCAAAGCCTTTGAAAGTTAATGAAATAAACCCTAAAAAAATCAGTCTTCTTCTCCGTTGTATCAACGACACAGCCACAGCCATGGCTAAATGTTTGAACTGAGAGCTGCTGCCACTCAACTCCACCGCGCCTCCACCAGTCCGCTTTCGATTTTCCGATTCCAGCCCGGGCTCAAGCCTACCCGAGCCTTAACGTAGTTCCGCCCCTGTATACATACATGATATATATACATTATGTAATATAACCTGAGGCTATATATCTAAAGGCAACAAAATGTATTTAGCCATAAATACAGACGACAAGGAAATATAAAAACTGCCTAAAGCAGAAAAATGGATAAGAGGATGTATAAGTCTACTACCTAATCAGAAATATCATAGTAGTATTAACTTAACATTTCCTTATTAAAACAATCTTCCTCTTAGAAACTTCCAAGGTCCGGTTCCTGTTCCCATCCTGCACATTTTATAACATTATTATATTGTTTTTAAAAATTTAATTTTATGTAAATTGATATCGAGAATTTAGTTTTTAAAAATAATATGACAAATAATGTTGCAACATATTCTTATACCATATTTTATTCGGTCGCCAAAGCAGGTTGGAAAGTGATGAAGTATGATCCATATGATAAAATTTATTTATTTTTTTGATACCAAATTGATACGAAATTCAAGTTTAGGTTACAAGATTAGAAAAAAATGTAATACCGAATAATAAACTTTTAATTCTATAAATTCATTAATTTAGTCTCTCAATTTTCTTAAATTTATATATGTGTAGTTTATTGTATTTCTAATTTTTTTGTTAATTAATTACCTCCATACACCAGCAAATGTACGTAGCCCCATAAAAATGGTGAGAGCAATCCATATTCCAACAAAACCACCACTTTTAGAAAGAACAAAAATGGCTGCAATACTTGCTACAGCTACTACAACCTGGTGAACAATTTGGCAATAAACCAACTAATTTGATCAAGAAATGAAATTAGAAATATTAATTTTATTTATTATGGTATTGAAATGGTAGACTGACCATGGAATAAGCAGAATATGCAAAATCAGAAGCACCAAAGTTTACACCATCAAATACAAATGCTATTGAGTTAATAGGCTGTGTAGCTGCAACAAACTGATCACAAACACAAAAATCAAAATTTAGTTTAAGTTAGCTACACATATATATTTATATATCAGAGAAAATAATATTTTCTTACAGGAATGCCTAGGCTTATAATGTGAAGAACATTAGGATCTTTTGAAAAAATTCCAGCACCATACTGGAGACCAACTCCCACTGCAACAGACAGACCGAGACCGAGAACAAAACTCATCTGCACAATATAATCATTCGGATATTAATATTTATCGCATAATATTGTTTTTCGTGGAAAATGAACGAATACTTATTCATTCTTCATACCTGTAGCACCCGGGTTGCTGCCGCGGTTGCCTTCTGATAGTCTTTCTCAGCAAATGCACATGCAATAATTGCCTGAAAGAATAAGCAGACACAATTGGTCACTTTGGTCTAATCTGTGTCGATAATGTAGTGCACACACACTACTAGTACACATAATGGCAATAGCCAGTGGCGTAGCTAGAAAAGAACGAATTATAAATAAAAACAGTTTAATTGACGATTTTTTTCATATGGACCAGGACGGGATTTAGAATCAATTTTTTTTTTAATAAGTAACATATTCAAAAGCGCTACAATAGTTACTATAGAGTGCGCGATAAACAAAAGAAAATTCGAAAATAAACGAGAAAAATGGGAAGTTTGTGGTCATAACCTGTCCAGCAACAGCTAATCCATCGGCAAGGAGAGACGATGTCAACCAAACCTGTAAGCAAATCTGGAAAGCAGCCATAGTTGTGGAGCCTAGCCTTGCTGTTCTTGATGCTGCCAATGTTACACATATTGTGGCTGCTATCACTCTTGCTAATAACAGAAAACCTGTATATTTTCCAATTACACAAACAAGTTACAAAAGAAAATAAAGCAAACTGCAAATTTTTGAAAGTTCGCAGACAAAAATAAGGATTATTTGCATATAAAATCTCAACGAGATTATTTGGTGTCGTTTCATTTATTAAAAACTGCCAAAATCTGACATTTTCTGATGAAGGAAAAAGAGTTTTCGATTAGAAATGCCGAAAAGTAAAAGGCGGGCGAGACTGCGAGGTGCAACTTTCAAATGGCATAATAGCTAAAAAGATGAAAGGTTAGATTTTCATATGCAAATATTCAAAATAATAAAAAATCTAGTTCTATACCGTTTTTCAGAAACCGACTGAATTGCAAATCTTTAAGACTCGGTGGTAAGAGATCGATCTTTTTCATCAATGTCCACAATAAGATCAATGACATCAAGTACCTAAAGTGAATCATTATGTCAATATAGAGCAGACTATAACTTATAAGCATCTAATTAAGGTTGGTAATGGTTGGATTAATTACTGGGAAAGAACATGTGCAATGGCTGCACCACTGACTCCTAATCGGCAGGCAAAGATGAAAATTGGATCCAGAATTATATTTGTTAAATCTCCGGCAACTATTGAAAACAGATCATAGCCAATTGAGCGAAATGAGTTAGTTCAAATCTATCGAAAACCCGAAAAAGAATGTTAAGAGAAAATTAAATAAGCCTCTTACCAGTGGCATATAAAGGAGTTTTTGTATCTTTGAATCCTCTGAAAACTCCTTGCATAGCAAGGCACAGAAGGACTGCAGGAGAACCTAGTGCTCTTAGTGTCAAGTACTTTGTAGCTGGGGCTAGCATAGGGGAACCCTGTTCAATTTTCACCAGAGTGAATAATCATTATCTACGTAACGCGGAAACAAAAACAAAAGGACTAAGCGGAACATGTCGAAACAGAAACGGGTGAAATGATATTTTTGTATAAAAAAATGTTAAAAATACTGTTTTTGAGTTTCAAAAGAACTTTAGGAAATGGAAATGAAATGTCGACATGTAGGATTCGAGAAGTTTCCGTGAAATTATGTCATATCAAACTTATCAGAACCTTTAAATGCCAAGAATTCAAAAATACTTACAGAGTTTACACCCATGATACTAAGCAGAGGTTTTGCACAGAATATCAGGAATATGGCTTGTACAAGACCAAGCATTGCTCCAACAATTAGAGCAGTTGAAGCTGAAGGTAAGTGTCGCCTTTTCTTACTATTTTCTGATTCGTCGTTGTTGATAATCTTGGCTTCTCTAAAACTAGGAGTCTCTGATGTTGCTGCCTTACAATGAGCTGAAGAAAATATCCAGATTATTAGTATTGAAGTACATTGGAAATGCGGGTTGAAAAATTTCGCACAACTAAATTGTTAGCGCAGCAGAAAATAAATGGTTAGCCCACTAAAAAATTGAGCGATGATAACTGTTATAATTCAATGACCGAAGAAAACTTGGAAATGTTATGGAAATACTGCAATTATATCTTTTATAAGAATATATTGTAAATATAGAGTTCCGGAGTTTGAGAAGTATTTTCTCGGGAACAGAACAGAAATGCTTGAAACTTAAGACCGGAAACGATTTACCATCATCCGGAATCAGATTTTTCTTTTCGTGGTCTGCAGCTGATCCTTTCTCCAGTTTCTCAAGCAAGACATCCTCAGGGACGACTGCTTTCGTGTCACGAGTTTTAGTCGAATCTTTGTCTGAATCTTCTTCTTCTTCTTTTTTCGATTCGTTACAGATCTTTTGAACTGTATCTTCTTCAGCAACAAAAGATGTTGTTATACTGACCAATGGGAATATAGTAACCTTTGATGCTTGATTAAATATAGCTATAGAAACCCCCACTGCAGCTAATTCCACCGGTCCTGCATTCAAGAATATCACAAATTCACATTCGTAATCGCAACACATTTCAAGATTTCGACGATTATTCAGCATGATATCATAAGAACATAATCAATCTAAATAACACGAAAACGGAACACTTACATAGAGTGTCGGAAGTACTTTCAAAAATGAAACATGAAAACGTAGTACTCGAAAAGTTTCCGAATAATAAGTAATGAATAAAAAGGTACCTAAATGGCCAATGAAGGCAGTGTCAATGAGTGAAGCAACAGGATCAGCAGCTAAAGCCATTGCAGCAGGTACCGCAATCTTCAGTATCTCCAAACCGAGTTCATCCATTTTGAAAACAAGCCTGCAATTTTACAAATTTAGCCAATAAAATGTAAATTTAAACAAAAAAAATGAAATTTTAATTGTACTTAAAGAAGTACGTACCTTGCATCTCTGAAGAAAACCAGCAATGGTATATTCCATTTTCTTTTAGTTAGCTGCAAATCACCATTCTCAGCCATGATATCAACTTGTAATGATCTTAAACTGTTCCATAAACAAAAATGTTTAGCTCTTAGAATCTGTGTAATTAACATGAGAAATTCATGAAAAATAATGTTGGCATTAGATATAGGAACAATTACTATCAAAATTCATGTTTTTTCCTTGTATTTTTTTAAAAATTATTTTCTTCTAACATTCTAATTTCATTTTAATTTATATGATCATATAGTAAGTGAGTTCCAGCCATCTAATATCTAAATGTTAGAGAAAGACAATATTTTTTTTAAATATATACAAAAAATTGATTACAAATTAAACATTACCATTTCAAAAAAAAAAGAACAATTAATAATCCATTGTTTGAAGACAAACATTAAGAATATTCTTAGGCGGAGTGCAGTAGTAAGACATTATAACCAGTGGCGGATTTTGACTTTAAATTTTGGTGTCAAACTAGATAAAAACTGAATTTTTAAAGAACACTGAATTATAATTTAGACATCAATAAAACCTCAAAGTTTATATTATATATATATATATATGTATATCTGTACATGTATATATATGTATCTATACATGTATATATGTATATATATATATATGTATATATATATATAAAATTTTTAGAATGACCAAACTATTCCTATATTCTAGTAGGGTAATTTTATCTACATAATAAAAAATATTGAAACAGCTATTAGCTGTTAGGTTCAAAAAGTTTCAAAAAACTCTAAAATAAATTCACCAAACACTTTAGTGGAACTTTTTGAACAAGCAAAAGCTAAAAATTCTATCAAAAAGCTGAACCAAACACCCCCTAAATATACCTAATACTTTATCATTTAAGGAAGATGAACTTTCAAGTCATTATCAAAAAAAAAAAAAAACTTTCAAGTCATTAATTTTTTTTTTCTTGTTAGTCACCAAACTTTAATATTTTTTCATTTTGGTATTTTTCAACCAAAAATGTCTAGGTGGCTGCTGAAATTTATTTATTTTTACCTGAAATCTTTTCATATATACATAATTTGGCTTAAAAATTCATTTCTAAAATAAAATTATGTATTTGTGAGAAATTTTCAAAGTAAAACTAGCAAAATCCGGTTGCCATATATCAACATTCGACTGCTACCTAAGTTTTAGCCAGAAAATACCAAAATTGAAAAAAAGTAAAGTTTATTAAAAGAAATAAAATAAAATATAATGACTAAAATGAAAAGAATAAAAAGTTCAATAACACACAGGATTAACTACCCAAGAAAGGGGCCAAAACTTTAAAAAGTAAATTAAACTTTTTTATTATAAATAAATATATAAATGATACTTAATAAAATTTTCAATTTTTGGATGGACCATGCCCCCCAATGCCCTAATAAAGATTTATCACTAATTATAATTTCACATGAGAGTTTCAGGTTCAATTCTCATCTGCACATTATAATAAAAAAAAAACATTAAGAGTATATATATATATATCAAAATTCAAAACCAACCTTGTTTTTTAATTACTATGATACATACAAAATAAATAATACATCCCCCACCTCATTCTAAATAAGAAAAATTTTATTTTTGTTATTGCCATACTAATTGATAATTTTCAATTATAGAATACTTTTTATATTATTTTTCCTCTTTTATTCTCTTCCATTAATATATTTAAATGCATGTATGCAGTTGGACATCCTCTAGTTGCTATATATCAAATAACTTGTTAAAGGAAGTTTCTTTAAATAATTAATTATGCTGACTGTGTGACTAATTAATTCCAAACAAAAACACCTCAATAAGTATACTTAATTTCTGATAAGAAATTTTTGGTGTCTTGCCAAAATTGGTGTTGCTATAGTCATAATCACCTCATGTTATAGTGTCCATTTAAAGCATGACAAAATGTGATAGTGCTATTCAGTCCTTAGAATTACTTTGCAATTTCAGTATAATTTTAGATTTTATTTTTATCTTTTATTATAAGAGGAGAAGATTTAAATTTGAGAAATACATGAAAATATGCTACAAACGTAACTCATCACTCCAAGTCATAAGGACATCTCACTCTAATGTACTAAAAAGGAATAATTTATACTAGCCGAAATTTTCTTTTCACTTTCAAAAGCGTCCTTAATTTTAATTCGCATTATAGTTGTTTATAAACTTTTATTTAATGATTTGGTTGTTTCTACCATATATTTTTTTAATTCCCTTAAATTTTTTATAACGTGTCACCTGATTTGATAATATATATTATGACATTTCAGTCAGGTGGAGTCCTACTTAACTTATTAGAATCTCAAAGACTCTCCCAAAGATGTAATTGTTTAAGTATTTTTAATGGATTAATATAAAATTGAGATTTTCTATAGGTTCACTAGAATTTAAGCTGGCTGAATTCTATTAAATTGGAAGCTAGATAACACATTATTAAAAATTAAATTATTAAATAAAAATTTATAGACAACTGAAACATGAATTAAAGTTTACGGACTGTCTGGAAATAGAGAATATAATTCAAGGATAATTAGTGAAAATTACTTCTGAAAAGTTTTCTAATATTTTTCTGAATTTAGATTCCAAAAATTAGAATACAAATTACTAAGAATGTAACAAATTCTTTTAGACAACTTGAACTTTTTTTTTTGCTAAATCTTTTTATGTACTAAATGATGTTTACTCCATTATTACTTGAGTTGGGCGAATAATTTGACTCTACTACAAAAGAATCACATGGCCAGGCGGATATTACACAATGAAACAATGTGGTAGATTAAATTAAGGAGTATCCTAATTGTTTCTTAAACACAGTAAAGTGTAAAATCATTGCCTTAAATATCAACATGCTCCCCTACTTTACACATATTAGTCAATTTACACAAAATTAATTTTATTATCAAATTAGTAAGCAATTGAGAGGTGAGGAGTCAGCTGGCATAATCTAAGTGATTAGTTCTCATTGGGCTTACTGTCGGTACTCATTCTTTGATTAATCTTGAAATTTTTTCTACAATTTTTTTTTTAAATGTTTACAAGTATTTATTTTTCATTTTTTTTTTATAAAAATATGCTTTTTTTTTTGTAAATTTTTTAATAATTTTTAAGAATGTACTGTATAAATTAATTTTTAAGAGAAGCGTATTTATTAGAAAAACAAAAACATTTTTGCAAAAAAATTAATTAAAGAGCGCAAGAGAAAGTTCGCATTTAGCGACGCTTTTAAGATTCAAACAATAGATCTCTATTACTTAGATTTTATGAAAGAATTAAGTAAGACAAGAGACAGACCGTCAATGACCTAATTGTTTCATCTCACTCTTTTTTTATTAGATATCCGATATCTTTTTATAATTATTACTTATCTTTTAGTTCCGCCTTAAGATATAATTTTAGCGTCAACGAATGCATAAATTCAAAGTTTGTCTCCTTCAAGGTAAAATGATTGAATTTTACATGATCTACAAGCCAAAAAAGCAAATAATATAAGTCTATTTCACTTACCCTTCATTTCTAATAGCAATATGAATTCGAACTTTATTATTTAGGAAATTATATAATGAATTAGTAGCAATTCAGTTACATTAGTAATTTGATCTCTTTTTTTAAGAAAGTGATTGCATAAACATGCATTTATTAAACATCAAAACATGTTCACTATACATATAGAGTTGATAGCAGAAACCCGTAAAAATCAAAAACATCGAAGATTTAAATGTAAAAATGGTTCGAGCAACAAAATTTCAGCTAATTGATGGCTAATTATGATTTGTGGACGTACCCTTTTAATTGCAGGCCTTGATTCTTTGATTGTGTTAAGAGAGAGTTTAGTTTAAAAGTAGAAACTCTTTCCACCAAATTCGATTATCTAGTTTTCGATGCTCAAATGCCTACCCATTTGTTTCCTTTTATGTACACTTCTCCCTACTTTTTTTAATCAATTAATGATATAAAAATTGAAAAAAAGTAAATATATAAAGAGAGAAAGTGGGGCAAATAAACTTTAATACTTATTTACGTAGAAATAAAAAATGCCCAATGAAAAAGTGACCACAGTTTCCATCACAAATCTGTCACAATATTTTATGATAGAAAATGTCATCACCAATTTGTCATAATTTTGTGATAGAATTAAATTTGTCCTAAATTTATGACAAAAAATTTCCATCACAAGTCTATTACAATTTTTTGACGGATTAGCGACAAAAGTTACCATTATTTTTTGATGCATAATAGTATCATAAATTTATGACGAAACTAAATCGGTCATAAATTTGTGACGAAAATTACCATAATAGTATTTTATGACAGTCTGTGACACCTCTTTTTGGACAACAGAAAGGCGATAAGAAATTGGAACATCCAATTGATTTCTAAAAAATTAGCCAAGGTGATGAGTTATTGGTCTGTATGAAGAAATTTAAAAGGTTAGATATCTAAAGCGTTGAATTGTAAATGTGCAAATAACCTATAAACAACAAAAGAATTATATATTTAAGTCCGAGAAATTTAACTAATTCCAAAGCCTTAGAAGATTATAGGTCAATGTGTTAAATTAAAAGAATAACGCGCAAAAATTAGAAGTTAATGACCCTGAAAGCCATGCATTTTTGACAATTTCAGGGAGCAAGCCGGCTCTTTCACCACATTGTTTATAGCATATATATAGTTTAGTTCAAAAATTAACATTAAACAATTCATAATTAACCTATACTTACCCTAGATAACCCAAAACATTATATATACCACATTTAAGTATTTGCCTTAGGGGGCCAATTAATGATAACAAAAACCTAATGAAAAATAAAAGCAAATACATCTAAATTGCTGAGATCTAAAACCATCTAAACCATACCTTATTCGTTAATTCAATAAAAAAAGTTCAATAATCAAAGAACCACCAACTACACGAAGATCAAGCACTAGATTTTCCATCCAGATCATCAGAAAACGAGTTAAAAATTCAGAGGTACTTTCAAAGATCCAATCCAATCCAAACCGCATACGTTTTTATTTTTATCTATTTTATGCATTCAAATAAATATTGATGCTTAAAATGCTTATTTTTAAGTGTATTAGTGTTATTTTTTCATATGCTATGAAATTTGACTTTTGGTGATTTAATCCGTTTTTTGACTTAAAAATTATATTTTTATGTTGTTAGAAAAAATGAAATATAGGGTATTTACAGATTCGTTTGAATTTGTTGCGTAATGTTTGTAAACGTTTGACTTAAATTGCTAAAAATGTGAAACGTTTGGTTTTGTTTCGTAACGTTTTAAAACGTTTGGCTTAAATCGCAAAAAATGGGAAACGTTTCTTTTTGTTTCGTAATGTTTGTAATGGTTGGCTTAAATCGCTAAAATGGGGAAACGTTTGGATTGGATTTGTTTCGTAACGTTTGTAAACGTTTGGCTTAAATCGTTAAAAATGTGAAACGTTTGGTTTTGTTCCGTAATGTTTGTAAACGTTTGGTTTAAATCGCTAAAAATGTGAAACATTTGGATTTATTTCGTAACGTTTTAAACGTTTGGTTGTTTTTCGTAACGTTTGTAAACGTTTGACTTAAATCGCTAAAAAGGTGAAACTTTTGGATTTGTTTCGTATCGTTTGTAAATGCTTGACTTATATTGCTAAAAAGGTGAAATGTTTGGATTTGTTTCGTAACGTTTAACGTACAAATCTTGTATGTTAATCGTCTTAGTATTTCTACTGCATGAAAATCAACTCGAAAGCAAAAAATCCGAACCAAAAAGTGTCGAGGCCGACATAGCGCCAGCACCATCTCACCTGATTGTCCAGACGTCTGCACCATCTCACCTTTTTGTCCAGACGCCTGCACCATCTTGCCTTGAAAGTGCAGAATCCATTTTTTTAACCCGATTCGGCCATGATTTGATTCAGATCCGTTTTCATATCTCTAAATCTAAAGAACTATTTTTCTAAAAATCCTAATAGTTGTTTTTAATGTATTTTCAAACTAGAGTCTGATTCGGAGATTACACAATTAGAGGTTTAAAGGTATTTTTGATCTTATTTATATATAAAGCATTGTTTGAGCATGTTGATATTGATTATGGGCTTTCAATGCATTGTCGTATCCATTTTTAAAAGGTTCATTAAAGATAATCACTAAAATTCGTTCCAAAATAATAATTAAACATTTAGAAATGTTAAAACTACCATGAAAATATAATTAGTTGGTTGTATAACTATTTAAGGGGGTGAAATAATTCTTTGTTCAAAATTAATTATTATGTGTTATTTGCTGGAAATTCCAGGATTAGATTTTCGCCTAAGATTTATGTTTCCTGTTTGATATGACCGTCACATAGAGTCATATGCTAGTTATTATATTATAATGCATGTTTACAATATCGTTAGTTATTTTATCATAGGCCAAACCCATTCTGGGGTCCCTCTACTCTTCACTTTTTTTTCAAGAAATCCTTCTACTTTAATTTGTCGTTTCTTCGTCCCTCTATTATGATTTTTTTGATTTGAACGTCCCTCGATGGACGGAATGCGGAGAGTGTGTCACACTCTCCGTTAACTGACAAATTGCCGTTAAATATTGACATATTACAATAAAAAAATGAAAAAAATAATATGGCTAAAAATCAGGGATGAATTGACGCTTTTTCCCATTATCCTCTTCTCTCATATTTCTCATCTCCAGCTATCCTCCATGGCTTGTCATTCAAGACCATTCTCTTTTTTGTATTTCTATCACGATTTTCAATCAGTAATTTAAGAAAAACAGCAATTAAAGTGGGTTTTTCTTTTCGCTTTTCATTCTCCTTTTCTAGCTATTTAAATTCACTTCATTTTAATCTTTTTCGTCACTGTAATTCACAAGAAATCAATGTAAGTGAGTAAGTTCATTTTGTCTGAAATTTGCAGGTTCTGTTGAAGCGAGTTCAACTAATTTTTCGATTCTGAACTATTATCTGTTTGTTTATGTTGATTCTTAAGTTGGCCGTAGTTGTGATATTAGCATTTGTTTTTGTTTTTAAGCTTCAAGTTCTAATCTTTTTATGTCTGGATTATTAATGAACAGAGAATAAGAAGCAGCATTCAACAAAGAGTTGGAACTCTTCAATTCTCTTTAATGGCGGCATTTAATAAGAAAACCCGGTTGATGAACATCGATAAACCAAATATGAATCTCAGACTCTCTTTATTTTTGGGGTGGAATTGCTTCTATCTGCCCTCTCCCTTTCTCTTAGCTAATTTCTCTATTTT
This sequence comes from Mercurialis annua, assembly GCF_937616625.2. Classification (NCBI taxonomy): domain Eukaryota; kingdom Viridiplantae; phylum Streptophyta; class Magnoliopsida; order Malpighiales; family Euphorbiaceae; genus Mercurialis; species Mercurialis annua. The sequence continues at coordinate 10,691,672 of NC_065577.1, forward strand.
TTTAGGGTTTTACAGATTATACAACTACCTTTGCTTTCTGCCATTGATTATACAGTTGTTTTTGTTCCCTCACTAATTTCTATGCCTCCTCTCATGTGAGTTTTGCGATTACAGACGGATCCAATACTCTGCTTCCGCCATTGATTATATTCTTATTTTTTAAGATTTCGGTCTTTTAATTTTGTTTCTCTCCTTTTGTGTAGTTATTTTTCTCTTAAAAATGGGGATTCTGGTTATGGGTCAATTGTATGTTATGATTATTATTATGGTTACTGGTCAATTGTAAAATTGAGAAATGTTTGTTTGGCAGCAGAATGGACATATACATATGGTTAAGGGAAGAAGATTGGAAAAATGATAAGTTTGCCATCCAATTTTTTCATAAAGGGATAAACTTCCCCTTTTCTATTATGATCACAATTGCACACTCTCAATAACGGAGAGTGAAGTACACTCTCTTCATTTCATCCATCAAGGGGCATTCTGATCAGAAATATGGAAGTAGAAGGACGAAAAAACGACAAATTAAAATAGAGGGACCTTCTGAAAAAAAAGTGAAGAGTAGAGGGACCTCAGGATGGGTTTGGCCTTTATCATATTTCATTTTTTTAATATTTTTCTGTATATGGTATTTGTCTATGAGTATTGAATTATATATGTTATTGCCAAGTATAATTTGATATGTTTGACTAGGGTGTTCTATGAAATCGATAAAATTAATAAGATGAAAAATCTCATGAGTTGGTTGTGCCCACGAATATAAATCGTATGGTCTAATTCACAATATCTTATGCATTCATAAGCGAGTGGAGTATTCATTCGGTATAAAAAGTATTCCCAGTACAACTAGGTAGAGGCTACTTTCTTGAGTAAAACCACTAAGTTGCCATAAGTTTGAGCAAAAATAGCACCTCCATGCCCCTTTCCGCTTTCAATGGTGCTTCATTGGGAACTTTTTAATTTTTTTTAGAAAATTAATAAATAAAATTTAATTTTTTGGACATGATCACCAGATTTTTCATTTGTCAATATTATTAATTTTCCAACCATACCCACACCGGTTGCATCGTAGTAGATCTTCTCTTCTCATATGTTCTATAGTAAGTACCCTTTGTACCCCGATGTTTAAAGATGATCTAACAAACCAATGTTGCACACTCCATAGCTGGGATGTCTTATTGAAAATCATCACTCATAGCCTAGTGTAATTCGGTTGTTTGTACTCGTAAATGATAGAGACAAATAGGTATACTGTGAGCTAGCGGAGCGGGTTTCGGGGGCGCTCGCCCAGGTTTATGGCTGACTTCTAACACGCATATGAATCGATCTAGACTGGCATGTGAATACAGAGCAATTTCTCCTATACAAGCATCTAATCTTGAGGTTTCTATCATGTAGACGTCAGAGGTGAATTTTATTCATTTTGCATGCACAAAACCTAAACCGAATGTATATGTGCGATTGATTTTATATTTGTCATCTAAAATAGAAGATCTAGAGAGGGCTTGGAGCGAAGAACGTCGGAGGCAGATCATAAGGACTGGTGCTGCTGGTTCATCAATATGGCTGCGGTGCCACTAAAAGCTGGTCTGAGGCATTTTTCAGGGGGGTTCGGGATTCGTCCGAAAAACATATGCAAATACAGTCAAAACGCACAAGGAAAGGTCTGGAATACTATATGTTTGAAACATATACATTATAAAAATAAAAACTGTCATAAATCATGTTTTTGAGATCAAAAGCATGACAAATTATGGCAACTACAGTTGTTATGGCAGTTTATGAAAATTTTACTGAAAACAGATAAACATGCATCTTAGATGACATAATTAAGATATAATTGACATATGACAATAAAAAATGATAAAGAAGAGTATTGGATTCTTAGAAGTACAGTTTGATTCCTTAGCTAATTTTTTGGCAATCCGAATGAAGAATTCAGTTCTAGATCGAAGAGTAGTTCATTTTTGATCGATTGAAGCGTATTATCTTGATTTTAGACTGAAATCGAATATGGTGTGTGTGTTTGTGGAGGGTGTATGGTTCGGCCACACTTAGTATTTTTAGGGTTTATATTTGTTTTTTTCTTAATTATGAGTGCCACCTCTTGATTAGTGTGATAAGGTTAGTTTTTATAATAATTATAGTTTAGGGTTAAGTTTTCAAGAGTCCAAAGTGAGTTAGTAGTGTGCCATTAAGTGTTAGGATTGAGTCAAAAGTCTATTTTAGGTATTTAGTTGATTAAATTCGTATTTATCTACGCATGCCATAAAAAAGGTGGCAAAAAGTCTATTTGGTGCTTGAAAGTATCAAAAAGGACTTTCAACGCCATAAGGGTATGGACATGGTAAATTTCATCCACGAAATCTATAAATTGGCTCATAAACCTCTAAGGCATTGCAATTAGTCCAATTTTTTGGACTTTTATTGTAACCCCTTTTGACTTATATGGGCTATTTGCGTCTAATTACGCTTCAATCCCTCAAGTTTATCACTACGCACTGATATAGGATGTTTGAATTCAAACATGTGGATCGCTAGCTCGTCACCTGGACGAATTTCTCTAAAAATCATCATGGAACGCTTCAGTCCATTATTACTTTTTACCTGTCCGGAAAATAGGTGTCTACAGTTTGCCCCGTCTTTGACAGGAATAAAGTAGGTCAATTTGTGTCATAGAATGAGGCTCTTTGTTCGAAAAGTGATAAGGATACTGTCCACTACTAAAGGTACTCGCCGGTGGCTTGGTAATGCTCTAGTCTGAGCATTACCGGTTGAGGTGCGTTGTTCTGCTTCCAGGCCTCTAGTATTTCTTTACTCTACATCTGTTCAAGAGTAATACTTTTCAGCTGGTCTGAAGGTCATCCGCTGGGTTTTGGACTACCCGTAGTGTGCTCCGTGGAATGGAGCCTTAAATTCTCAGTCGTCATGAGAGTGATCTAATGGCTTGGACTCCTAGTATATATCTTGTCCGGTTCTTTTTAGGTTTGCAGAAGGGACATCATCGCCTTGGCCGTCCCAAGGGCCATCCTATTGCATGGATGCCTGGTAATTATCATGTCCGATGCCTCCTAGGTTATTAAAGGTGATATCACCCCCTTGGCCATCCTAAGGGTCATCCTATTGCATGGATGCTTGGATTCCGTAGTTATTCCGCAATTATAAAAAATGTCTGCAGTTTATTTGAACTATTGCAAACAAAACTTGTGACATCTTCTTCAAAATAAATTCTCCTATGTCCAGAGTCTTGCATGTAGGGCTAAACCGTTGTTACACTATTATCTATCTTGCGTTCCACAAGTACTACATGTCCTAGCGTCTTTCTACCGTTGGCTGCTTGAAATTGATCCCGTCTTTTGGGAATGTCGTCCCAGGTTTTTCTGGCTGTTTTAGATCTTTTTGGTTCTTCAGGATTTTTTCTGGTTGTTTTGGATTTTTTCTAGTTGTTTTGGATTTCTTCTAGTCGTTCTGAATTTCTTCTGGTTGTTCTAGATCTTTCTGCATTTCTTCTAGTCGTTTTAGATTTCTTCTAATTCACTAGGGGTAATCGCTCATTTTAATCTGCAGGGGGAGGAGTCTCGTCTGAGCTGTTGGGAATGACTGTTTGGCATACTGAATAGCTGTCTGAAGATCTGGTAATCTGATTTGGAGATCTAATAATCTGAAATCTGATCTTATGTCCTCTTTCGGGCCAAAGTTATGTCTCTGAGCAGTTTTGTCTTTTGATAGCGGCGTTCTAACCTATCCTGGCTGAGATGATCATATTTTCAAGATGCTGGGAGATAAAGAGCCGTACCTTACGATATGTCGACGTGCACATCCACTACTATGGTCGAATCCCGAGGAGTGGTTACGACGTTGATCAGATTTCCCAAACCTTTCTGTTCTATCCGCTGGGGACCACCTTGTTCTGTAACTCGGGGTTGACTATTTCCCTTAGTGTTCTGCCGGCAGTGGAGGATTTGGATGAGGTCCCGACTTATGATTGGGGTTTCTTCTTCTCTCACTTGCTTGTATGTCAGCATGTATTAGGTTGCCCGTGTGGGATCCTGTCTCTATGGGATGTGGTGTTGTTGTGCACGTGAGTTTCCTCTCCGACCCCTGCTTTTTGCATATTTTGGCTTGACCATTTTTCTGGCTTGATTATGTATCCCTTTTCAGATTTGGGCCATTTGGACTGGCGTTTTGTTCGGATTTAGTCATATACCACTGGCAAGTTTTCCTTTATTGAGATTCTGGGATTTTTCCCATACTTTGACTCGGGATCAGGGATTTGCTTATAAGAGTTAGCTGAATGAAAGAGCTACACAGATGACCTTGTGAGACCCCTTCTTCTGGGTAGATTGTCTCTGGTAGGCGTTGTGGTACATAAGGTGCTCATTATTTTTGATGCTTCAGTAGAGGAGGCTTCCGCTAAGCCTCATGCATGTACTATTTTTCTTGGATCTTTTGTCTTTACGGACTACTTCATTCATCTAACTCCTTTTTTTTCCTGTCTAGTGCCTACTCAGGGACGTCCCAGACATGGATCTCGTGCTATTTGTGCATGGTATCAGTTCCCAGATCTCATGGAGAAGTCCTGGCAGGTGAGTCGGCAGTTGCTAGCTCTTCTAGATTTGTTCCACGGTTCGGTATGTCGGATGCTGGAGAGCGATGCTCGCTATTGGGATGATCATGGGCGTACGGAGAGTTCCGTCCCTTCTAGATATGTCAAGACTGTTTTCTCGCCTCTTAGTTGTACTCATGCAAGTTTTATATGCTTGTGCTTTCGTTTATATTGGCAACTGTTTTCCATCATGACTGAGCGCTTATTTCTGGTTTGCAGGTGCCCGTGTCTGAGGCTACTCAGCTGGCTAATATTGCTTATTTCTGGCAGGATCAACTGTATAATTTATCTGCACAACTGGCTAACATTCGGGTGTTTGATATAACGCTCGATGCCTCTGGACTCTAAGCTTATGAATTCATAAAAATTGGCCCAGCATGGCCGTTCTAGTATTATGACGTTTGACTTGGTGGGACCCCTATATGCTTGTTTCTAACAGTGTGTGCGCATTCAATAATCACGTAGCGCGACAGGAAAGTGCATAAGAAATTCTTTATTTGCAAAATTTATTGATAAAAAATTTTGTTTCATTGTCTCATGAATTATGCTTTTAAGATTTACTGTCATTTGTCCATTATGTTCTATGTGCTAGTCAATAATAATAACATGCATGTATGATAAAAAATCTATTTTATTGACTGATTGAATAATAAGCACAATTGAGATGCTTTATGTGTCAAGCGATCATACCCATGCCGTCAACTAGTCCTTATAGATTTTCATAATTGATTATTTACCTCTCTCTCGCCTTTTGTTTCACACAACATTGTAGCTAGTCAATAATCTCTAGGAAGGCTTCAGTGATCTCCTACTCTCACTATTCAGATTATCCTACTCTACGATACGTGTTTAGGTGTTGGACTTTCATTAGTTGGTAGGAAGCTCATCTCTTGGCTCCTATCAGTTTGTGATCTTTAGTGTTTTCCGATTTGTAATGATGGACTTTGGTGTTGTAAGAACTATGATTTGAACTACGGGCTTGTTCTTGCACCTTGTTAGTGCTGTTTTAGAAGTCGGTAAGACCCGAGCTATTTTTGGATTAACCCTTTTAGAAGGTGTTTTATAATATCTGGTTATTGTATTTTGAGTATTGGAAATATTGTTGATCGAGTGAATGTTTGCGCGTTTGTGTGATTGGCCTTTCGGGGGATATAATCGGTTTGAAATTTTCTTTCGGCAATGGGAGTAGTACTTTCGATCTAATAGAGATAAGAGAACCATTTTTTTTTGCATAAGAGTTTTTGGGATCCAAGACATAAGATTTTAAATTTTGAGTTAGAGTCTTGTGTGTTCCTTCGTGTGCACCTACTTATGTTATTGTTGTTTATGTGTTTCTATGTTTGTTATGTGCGCACTATGTTGTTTTTATGCTTGAGATGCTTTGTGTTAAAATCGAGAACAATTTTGTTTTTAAGTTCGGGAGAATGTAATACCCCGTAATGTTTTTGTTATGTTTTCGATTTGGTTTCGGATTGGTTCAGGTTAGTTATAGCATTGTGACACCTTAATTGAGTCTTAAATTGTATCTTGTATGTGTCACATGTGTCATGTGGGTTTTCAATAATGATTTGATTCGTTTCCGAGTAATTTTAAAGCTGTATTCGCATGTTTTCCAAAACTGCCCTATTTTAGTAAAACGTTGATATCTCTCAATTGCAATGTCGGATCGGACCCCTCTTTGGATCTGTTGTTTCTGAGGGGATTTACTAAAATCAATTATTTTGGATCATTGTTTGGATCATTCTAACTTTATAAATAACTATTAAACCATTGGGCTTTAATTGAAGGCCAAGTAAAGCCCGCGAGAGTCTTTAAATAGAGCCCCTAAGTTGAAAACCCTAGACCCCATTCGACTCCAAACCATAAAAACAAATTTCCTCACTCAAATAACTTCATTTCTTCTTTCTAACAAGTTCGGGTGTGATTCATTACGCTAAGAATATGATTTTACATCCTACTCGCAAGATCTAAGCGATTTCTACGTTGTGTTCTTTGTTGGGAGCTTCTGAATTCAATTGAATTCGGTCCAGCCCCTTGAATCTTGGGTTAATACATCATTTATATTATTTTTCATCATACTTTGGTATTGTTTTTTTGTCCTTTTAATTCCTGGATTCATTGTTGTGTGATATTGCCTAGAAATGCATAATATATGGTTTTGATGAAGTGAATCGTTGCTATTGTTATGTCATGCTTATGATAATGAAATTATATGAATAAAACTATCCAAATCAATTAGAATGCAATAATCGCTAAAAAACCCTAACATTGATGAATCATGCCAAACACTTTCCAAAACATGTAACATAAGTTTATATATGTCCAAATCATCATATGTATGATATTTTTGATGGATTTGATGCTTATGAACTGGTTTTGTTAGTTGTGTCAACGCTTTGGCATGCTCTCGATTGTTTTAGCTTAAATTGCGTAGAATGGTGAATTTGAGTTGTTTGAAAGTTGTAATCGCATAAATATTTTGAGATGATGTCCTACTGTTCTAAGATGATATATATGATGTTTATATTATTTAGGATCAGTGGCTATATGATTTGAGTTGTCGAATGGATGATTTGGCTTGTTTAGAATGTTTAGGCAATTTCTAGCGAAATTGCATTATAAATTTTATAAGGGAAGTTGTCATGAATTTAGATTTGAGTTGGTTTGGTATTTTAATTTAAGTATGATATACTAATGATCTAAATTACCTTGGAATATTGAATCATGTTTGTTTTTATACGTGCGGCTTAATTGACGAAACTAGATAATTTTACGCTTAAAGGCTATGACTTTGGATTCAATGATTTGTAATGACTTAGGATCTGATTTGCATTAATATTATTGACTTTGGCATTTTTTTAATCTGATCTAAGGTGTTTGGGTTTAGCGATGCATGTTTAGACCTGCATTGCTTTAAGTGTTGCAAATGTTTATTTGGCCAATTTTTGCAAGAAGCATGTTATTTGATTTCGAAAATTTTGCTATGGAATGTGTTATATCAAATATGTTTAGTAAGCATGCTAGGGATTTTGTATGTTCAACATTGGCCTATTTGACTACAATTGTCCTTTGGGGATTTTTATCGAACACCTTGTGTTCATGTGGATTAATGATTGGTTTGGTGAAGCTATTGAGTTCTATTGCTTTTCAAATAATGAGTATGATTTGTTGAATAGTTTTCCCGATTTTAAAACTTTGGGTTATACCTTGGAAATATTTGGGTCGGTTTATACTTGGGTCGCCCGACATGTGAGGTTGAGCTTGATAGTTATGATAATTTGACTAACTCATTACTTTGGGATTTTGAACTTGGCTTTATGATTTTAACTAAGTTATTCGATATGGTTTCCGGATTATATTTTCAATGTATGAACTCAAAAGTACTTAACCTGTTGTAAGACTCTGGGTATGCTGAGTATGTATGAATACGCTACATTGGTTTATGCTTTGGCATTTTGGCTGTATAAGTGTGATGGCATTATGATTGCTTGTACTTTGGATTGATTGATAATTTTGCTAGGCCTATGTGATGTCTAGTACTCTCTAGAGTTAGGGGATGATATTAATTATGATTTATGATTTGTCCATAGACCCGTCGATTGCTCGTGCTTTGAACTCGAATCATGTTTAGTTACTTGCCAGGCTTTTGTGGGGATTCGCAAGCAGTGAGTTCATATTTACTATTTATCACTATATTAAATTAATTGTATATTTTTTCGTATATATATATGCAGTTTCGAAACATTTTCGAACTCATTATGGATATGGATTGAAACAAACATTTTCGAATTCATCAGTTTAGAAACATTTTCGACCTCTGCCGTTTTCCCATTTTTCAGGTTTATGATTTTGAGCGCACCTGATTGATCTCCGGTTTTCACTCTCTTTTGGAGATCTGTTTTTACTTTAAATAAATATGTCAAAATATTTAACTCTTAGACCGCAGTAGTAATATTAGATGTCTTAATGTTATTTCTATACTTGTGTTTTGTTGGATTGGTCCAACTGTTATTATATACTTGACGGAATGATATTACTTTGGGTTGTTATTTATATATGCCATGTTTTTGCAGTTTCGGAGTTGAGCCAAGCATTATTATATGGATGTTATTAAACTACTAGATTTTTGGAGTCTCAGTTTCCCCCGAGTATTGATTTAATGCAGGTTTTATTGTGTTGTTTGTTTATTCACGAGACTAGTTACGGGTTTCGGAGCTACCACTCCTTTACCTATGACTTTTCCTTTTTGTAATTCGATAAATAATCGTCATTTCCTTTGGTTATAAATAAATTAATAATATCTTCCTTTTTATTCCCACCCTCATATTCCATTTACTTTTTTTTTTCTTATGTTCCTCTTTGTTATCTTATACTTCATGCTTCCACATTGCCAGTTTAATTATTAACGGAGACTCAAAAGTCACTCTTCGCGAATCCTTCACCAATATATATATTATGACATATATATGTTCATAGGGCGAATCGTTCACCAATATATATGTTATGACATATATATGTTCATAGGACGAATCCTTTACTGACGCCTGTTTGTTAGTACTTCTGGTCTTGATCTCCTTTGTATACATACTAATGACTTCGTTCACTTACATTTACCTAAAGTCAAATGTGAGATACCATGATAATATACATGTTTTCACCTCTTCGGCGTCTGTCTAAGTGTTCTGCAACCTACTTTAAGTATATGCATCGTTTACTCATTTTACTCTCGTCATCGACCACTTTTAATTAATGTTAAATATGCTTGTTTTACTTATTTTTATGTATAACTATGTGCGACCACTAATTATATATATCTAATAAAATTCTATCTTTCTATTAACCATTTATACCCCTAGTGATTAATTTACCTTATACTACCGTTTAACTAACTTTATTTTTACACGCTTGAATTTGATCAAAACCCACTTCTCTAACAATTTGTACTTAAAATTTAATGTATTATCTTAAAGTATAACATGGTATTTTAATTAAATTATATCCGCTATTGAAATCTCTTCTTTCTCATCCTATGTGCTTTCTTGTTTTTCCTTATCCTTTATTTTAAATATCCTAAGGATCTCTTTAATTTCAGGTCCTAGGTAGCTTATTCTTTTGGACTTATTACATTCTAAATTTACTTACATATCAAAACAAATCAAATCCTCTTTTGCCGGCTTCAAATCTTCCTTCCAAAATCAAAGCAAAAGTCATCTTAACTTTCTTTGAAAACCATTAGTACAATTACGCTTCATAGTGATGACACCTCTTATCATTAAAGAGTTGCTATTTCAAATCACCTTTTCTTTACTATTTGCGTATATATGATGCATGATCTATCATTAAAAAATGGTTTTATATAGAAAATACATATATATGCTAATATAGTTATGCATTCCTATCGTGATTTGAATGACATGCCTTATGCAGGGTCTGAGCACAATTATACTGTATAAATCGTAAGACCTTTACATATTTGTTAAATCGTAAGTTTCTTCAGACTAAAAACTTTGTGACATTCCTATCCTTTCTTTACTTAGATCATGTTATGCGCATTATCACCAGTTCTTATCCTTATAATACTATACTACTTGATTAATTATTTTATGACTTTTGTTAAAGCTCGATCTTCATCACTTATCAATATATAAGATATCACTTTAACCTTACATTGTAATTCACGTTTCACATATATATACCACACTTGCGATGCCTACTAGATTTTATTTATAGGGTCCCTATTACTTATCATATGACAATGTTTAAATCTTAACTATACATTATGTGAGAGGCTATTCTCATAGTTAGTATATTCTTTACCATTTTCTATGAGTTATCCTAAAGCCCTGCACTTAATTCTTTTTCTTAAGTTAACACATATGTACCCCTCTTCCATTTAAATCTTTCATTTAATTCTCGTTTACATAGCATATTATAACTTATATTTATCAACACTTTAAGCATAAACTTAATGTAAAGACTATACACATATGTAACATAATTCTTGGAGATGCCTGACTTGGCTCTCTGGGCTCTCGGATAACTATACCCTGCCCACGCCCCCTAATTCGTCGCGCACTACCCCTACCCCTAGCTACAAACCTAGGGTTGTACCATGTGCTAGGTCCAAGGGCACCAAGTGGTTTGACCTCTCAGGTCGGTTATAAAAAGGTCGAATGGGATTACCTTCCTGTTCGAGATTACCAATATCTGGCGGGCTCTACCAGACACAAACCCAAAATGATCTGATGTGTCATCAAACAACTCGATAAAATCAGGTCCAAAGCCTATTATGTATCTACGGTTAACCTCCTCGTTGCCCGTATTCATCTCAAGAATTTTTTCTATCATAAGAAAAAACTCAGTCGTGTATGCCCCAACATAAAACATACCCCTAGAAAAGGAGCCTAGTTGCTATCTAATATTGTTCAGGCTTGCCTCAGCCTGGCTCTCTCTCTAAACCACGTCTGATCTCAAACTAGGTAACTCTGTATCTTAGCCCAAAACCAGTCACCTCTAAATCCTCCAATGTCTGGGTCCTATGAAGGATCTTCCGAAGGGTCCTCTGATGTCTCCCTTTCACTCTCCTCATTGTACTCAACCTCAAGTGTCAAACATCTTCCTTGAGCCTCAAACAATTCGTTAATATTTGACATTAACCCATTCTGATGAATTCAGGTGATCCATCATTGCCTGTCAAAAATCCATTTTGATAAATAGGAGGTGCTTCCTCCTCACTTGACGTAACATGTTCCTGAGCTCTGCTCGGCCCAGACATGCTGAAATGTAAACAATTCTAGCGTGAGATACTGCATATACCCAATCGTACCCATACGTAAAATAACCATCACATAGCATGCCATATATAACTCATGAACGTGTATCCTAATGAATTAAGTTAAGGATTTACGAAGACAAACAAATATGGATCAAGAAATGACTCGAATCCTATGTGTTGCAGTAGTTCCTAGGTAGACTCTCACATAAAAGCAGTGGTATCCTAGACCAATTGCTCTGATACAAACTTTGTCACGACCCAAATTTATGAGCCGCAACAGACGCTAGGGAATGGGAGGGGTAGCTCCGAAACCCATAGCAAGCCAAAAACTACTATAACTTTTTCGAGATAAATCTTTATTGGACTTATCAAAAATGTTTAGGAAAAATCGGGATTATAACGTTTGAAAATCGTGCAAACATCTCCTGTTAAAAATATTAAAACCACCCTGTGCAAAGTAGAACATTATTTTGGGAAATAAACTTACATATATACATATAACCAAACTACCACATCGAACATATACATAACTAACATGCTGACCAGTTTCAAGTATACACATATGGTGTCTGACTACAAGTAAGCATCAAGGTCTAACAAAAATAATATAAACAAACAGCGCATATCTACATAAGCCATACACAAACCGCCGCTAAGGCCTCGACACTATCAAAAGCATAAACTACTACAGCGCTAAGGGGAGTCAGAAGCTTTACATGCAAAAAGAAGACTTCCGGATCAAAAAGTGGTAGTCTGGTTCGGTCCAAAACACTAAACACCTGAAACGTTTAAACATCAGCGGGGTCAGACATTGCTGAGTGAGTTCACAATTTTCTAATAGTATTATATAAAATAAGATCACATAAATATAAAAACATATATATAAAAATATTCCAATATTAGATCCGATCGAAATCCTAAACCCAAACTCAATCAAATTCTATGCATTTCAATCATCACAAATCAAATCAAATCGATGCGTGTGGTACGATCCCAAGATAGTTCAACCGATTTAACCGCTTCCATGGCTTGATCCGAAGTTGTGGTTCCCAAGATAGTTCAAACGAGTTAACCCACTAGATGCGGGTCCCGAGATAGTTCCACCGAGTTAAACTCGTATATACTATATATAATCCTCTTTTCCATTTCATGATATAAAAAAAACTCAAATCAAATCCCAATAGACATCTAGACTCGTATCAATACCGGTGATCACACCGTCCTATTGACGCCCAATAAGTAGCTCGTTTCCTCGGATCATAATAACAAATGCGTAATATTAAAATAATAAACATTATAAATCAAACATATGTTATGCGATACATTTGCAGTAAGCAACATATAATAAAGTTCTTTTACATAAAATACACGAGAGTAAATCAGAAACTCACTATGACTGCTATCCAAAAACACATAAGTGTGGCACGTCGCTTAATAGTCTGAATACTTCGAATCGTCGGTCAAATAGCTCGTAGGATCTATATTAAAAATTTAATGGTATATCATTCCTTATCGATAAACTTAGCTCTCGTATACAACCTTAAAGCCTAAAGTTCAAGTGCTCGTACTTGAATTCGATACCATAACTTTCTTTTAAACTCTTTTCTTCTTTTATTGAGCATATAAACACTGAGCACTCTTTATAGTTTAAATCACAAACTTTTTACATTTAATGGTTTGTTTCAAACCAAAATTTACTTAATCCATCATTTTAATACCATCTTTAAGTTGCCTATTCAGTTCACTAGATTTTTCGGTATGAAAGGAGTTTAACAGAGTCGGAAAAACAACACTCGGGCTGTCTTCAGCCGGTCTGCTCGTCGAGCAAGACCAGTCTGCTCGCCCGAGCAGACTCGTAGTCTGCTTGCAGAGCAGACATGCTTGCTTGTTAGAGCAGAGTACTGCTCTTAGAGAAGTACCTGCAGCTCTTAAAAGCAGGTCAGGATGAGGCCAGTCCTTGGCTTGATCTTGGCTCCCTCCGGCCACCATTTCCGACAAGTTCCAGACTTTTATTCTCACTCAAGCATAAACACTTCATATTCCATGAAAACTTCACCTCAAAACTCATGCAAAATCACTTAGAAATGTGCTAGAAATCTTAATTAAACTTGTTCGTAAAAAATCCATAAAAACCCTAAATCTTATTCATCAAGAACAACCATGAATCTTGATTACTGGCGTTTAATATTTAGCTCCAAAGTGATGGTGAGAGAGAGGCGCAACTTATCGAAGAAGGAATCGTTTGAAACGTAGGTCAAATTTGCAAACCGTGGCTTCCACCATTGATGATTATTGAAGAAGAGGAAGAAGATGAAAGTGAGGTAATGAATGTTCTGGATTCTTCGAGTCAAAAGGGATGTGCTTATATGGTGTGGGCTAATTGTCCAATTATATCCCTCAATTCTTAAGGCAATTCCAATTGTTCAATTTCTTTTACTTAAAAACTTCAATAACTAATCCATCTATTTAACCAAGTCGTTTGCGTATCGTTTTCGAATCCATTTTATAAAACGACTTCAAAAATTTATAGAGTCTCTTTAATAATCCAATTAATATTCAATACGGGCGTTAATACAAAGTTATTACTTTGGGACATTCACTTTATTTTATAATATGTTTCTCAAATTTTCTTTTAGTCCCGACATACTTTATCTCGATGAAGCTCTAACTTCATTTTTCCATTATATAATTTGATAATTAACCCGACCTATTTAAAACTCCATCTTCCTTCAAAATTTCCAAGATTTCTCATATTTTCACTACTTCAATTGCCCAAAATTGGTAACATGCCCATTTTATATTTCTTTAAAATACGGAATATTACATTTGTATAGCCATCGTGGCTGGTACTGCAGCAACTACAATAATATTAAGTCAGAAAAAGAAAAAAGATAACAAATGGGCTAAAACAATGGAGATAGCGAAGGAGCTGTTTTGGCGTTGTTATTTCAAATTGCACCATTTTTAATACTGATAATGGTCTCAAGATCAAATCTTGGCCGACTTTGGAAAATGACATGGCTTTTAATTTGGGGTTTAAAATGTGGAAGAGAAATGGAGAAGATGATAGCAAATTTGCTCCTTCAAATTTCCTGTCATTTTAATGAAAAGTGTGGAATTATGCAATTTTATACTACAAATTTGGAACGCTCATGCAATGAGAGTGAAGTACTCTCTGCATTCCATCCATCGAGAGACGTTCAGGTTAGAAAAATTATTAGAACAGGACAAAGAAAGGGTAAAATAAAGTAGAGGACCTCCGAAATAAAAATCGTAAAGTAGAGGGACTTTCATATGGGTTTGACCTTTGATTTATGATAAAATAAAATAAAATAGTAAATTTTTACTTGTATTGTCATAGCCAAACTTTCAAAATTGGCTGATTTACATTTTGAGATATTAGAAACCTTTTGTAGCTATCGTCGAATTAAAGCGAAAAAATTGTCATGTCACTCGCTTCGACGTGGCGAGTGACATGATAATTTTTTTGATTCGGTTTGCAATTGACCATAAAAAAATTTAAATATCTAAAGCCGATTTTAAAAAATTTGTCTATAATTAAGGACACCCTAAAAAATTTGGTATTAAAAAAATAAAGGGTTTTTTACACAAATCCCCTAAAAATGCAATAGTGTTGTATTTTTCCCTCAACATTTTGATTTTGGCAAAAATCTCTCAAAAAAAAAAAAAGTTTTCAAAACTCTCTCATAACCCAAAATAAAAGAAAAATAAAATAAAAAGGACGAATTTGCCCCTTTCATCACAAAATTACACAGAGAACTGTCACCAACACAACCTTTGAATCGCATTCACACTTTCCTCTTCACCTATTGACGCTCACCTCACCGGCCACCTCACACACCCCCACACCAACCGGACAACCACTGCCATCGTCATCATCACTCTCCGAATGGCGATCTGCCCACGCTACATACTACGCAACATCCGATCAACGAGACGTCGTCGGCGGAGCATGCGGCTACAGTGACTTAAACAGTGCGGTTACAAAATAGCGACAGTATAAATGAGCGAAACATTGTTCGAAAGAGGGCAGATTTGTGGGGTTTGTTTTGAATTGAGATGAATTGATGATTTAAAGTGGTGTATTCTATACTCGAGTACAATCGCCGCCTGTGCCGCTAATATAAGTTGGTCTCTTCTTCTGCAGGTCTATTAGATCTAATTTGAAAATCAAATTCTCTTGTGGTTATTTGCATCTCGACGGAAAAAGCTATCGTTATTTCTCTTAGATCTGAATCATCACTTATGTTTTAAAGGATAAATTTATAGTGAACATGGTCTGTTGAGTTGTCAATTTGGGTTTGCAATTAATGAATTGATAGGAATTTACAGTCTCTGATGAACAATTTATAAGACTATGTAATGTTATAGGTTTGATATTATTTTTTCTTCAATTTACTTTGCTTTTATTTTAATTTTTTAATTACAAACTTGTTACTGCTTAAGATGTGGATTATGTTGAAATTTTGGATGTCATTAGTTATGAGATGCAATTTTGGGTGTCATTAGTTATGAGATTGATCACTGACTCTTCTGCAATTTTGGGTGTCATTAGTTGGGATGCCTGTTTTAATAGTACAAAAATTGATTAATAAATTGTAAAATATTCTCAAAAGCTTATTCAATTTTTTATTTTAAATTCTCAGTAGATTAAATAATTTATAATATAATTCTAACTAATTAAATATAAAATTAAAATAGTTCAATATGTGGTATTATTTCAAGTTCACATACGGTTCACATCAGGTTGCGTTTCAGTTTTATAAATTACCAATTACATTTCATTTAAAAAAAATTGTTCAATTCTTATAATAGACTATATTTCTATCTTTAGGTTGCAAATTGTCTTGTTTGATATGTGTGTTTTATGTGTATGTTATGGTTTTGAGAGTTTTTTATTTCTATTTTTTAGGTTTCTAATTGTGTGTTCTTAGATATATATTTGGCGCCTGTTGGGAAGCTTCATGCAATAGTGAGAACTGTGAAATTGTAAAATACATAACAAATATTTGAAGTTGTACCTTTTTTCCATTTGAAAAGTTTTAGTATTGCTGTTGGCAAGTAAAAAATGTTATGGTTTTGAGGTTGCTCGGTATTTATAAGTGATAGTTGAATTTTGGTTTGGATGGGTATCACTTATCGTGGATAATTGCAGCTTTCTGCAGCTTATAGATGGTTATAGATGAACATTTTAGAGGATTGAATGGTTCATTTATTGGCTTCCAACTTAAAGATAAGATATTATCAGTTTTATTTGATCATTGGTAACAAATTGAAAAAGGATAGAATTTTTGTCAATCAAAACCATAATCTTGATTGGCTTGTTTTTGAAGATTTGTAAAATATTCTCAAAAATTTATCCACTTTTTTATTTTAAATTCTCATAGATTAAATAGTTTATAATATAATTTTAATTGATTAAATAAAAAATTAAAATAATTCAATACGTGGTATTATTTCAGGTTCACATACAGTTGACATCAGGGTGCATTTTAATTTTATACACTGACAATTACATTTCACTTAAAAAAATTAATTCAATTCTTATAATAGATTATATTTTAAAATTCTCTTTATATAAAATGTCAAATAAAATTGTAAAGAGTATCAAGACAATTTTTATTAAAAATTGAATTAAGATAGTTCAGCTGATATAGGTTCACATCAGGTTGATTTTTGGTTTTATAGGCTGTCAAATATATTTCACTTGAAAAAGATATTTAATTTGTTATTACAGTATATCTCAAAATTCGCTTATATAAAGTGTCATTTAACATCGTAAAGAGCAGTAAGACAAATATTATTAAAAATTAAATTAAGATAGTTCAGTTGATATAGGTTCACATCTGGTTCACATCAGGTTGATTTTCGATTTTATAGACTGTCAAATACATTTCACTTAAAAAAGAGATATTCAATTTGTATATTACACTAAATTTCAAAATTCTTTTTATATAAAATGTATATACTATTGTAAAGAGTACTAAGACAAATTTTATTAATAATTGAATTAAGGTAGTTCAGTTGATATAGGTTCACATTCGGTTCACATCAGGTTGATTTTAGGTTTTATAAACTGTTAAATACATTTCACTTAAAATAGATATTTAATTTCTATATTACACTGAATTTTAAAATTCTCTTTATATAAGATGTATTTAAAATTGTAAATAACAATAAGACAAATTTAAATTGAATTATGGTAGTTCAGTTGATATAGATTCACATTAGGTTGATTTCCGGTTTTATAGACTGTCAAATATATTTCACTTAAAAGAGATATTCAATTTATGATTACACTAAATCTCAAAATTCTATATAAAATGCCTTTTAAGATTGTAAAGAGTAGTAAAACAGATTTATTAATAATTGAATTAAGGTAGTTCAGTTGATAGAGGTAGGTTCACATACGGTTAACATCAAGTTGATTTTTGATTCTATAGACTGTCAAATGCATTTTACACAAATTCATGTTCCATACGTAAATACAAAATTAAAAGTAAAAAATAAACCAAAAATAACAAAAAAATGTTAGAAAACTAAATATTCAAAAAAAAAAAAAATCAAAACAGAAAAGTGAATAACTACAGTGTATGGTTCAATATCCTTGATCCATTCAAAATGAAAATTAACATCATCACAAGACAAACTCAGCAAGTTATACTTTTTTGTTAACCAATTTTGAGCATAAGTAACCATTTATCTAAATTTAGTGGTACGAATTGGCGTGTAATCACATCGATATCACTAGAAGAAACAAGACAAACAATTATATAAAACATCTGTAATGCTTAAAGTTATTCAATATATCTTTTAAAATTATTAATCATGATAATAAAAATATAACAATTGAGGACAAACATCACCATCATAAAAGAGAGAATTTTAGGGATCTTTTACATGCTTTCCCTTTCATTCAACATAATTCAAGACTCTAAGATTAAAAAGAACAGAAAAGAATAAATTGTTGCCTTAAATCTATGTCTAGGCAAACTTGTTTTGCTATAAGATGTTGATTTTACCAACCAAGTTTGCAGTAAAATGGCAACTTGTGTCAAGATCTGGAATCAAAGTCCCCTTCAAAAGAGTATTAGTAAAAAGAAACTAAAATAAAAAACTGAGTTTAGGGACAGAAGGCTAGATTCATTTGCACCTAATCCAAACAACAATTCCTTCAACAAACCAAAATCAATTTGGAACAAGAAATTTGCTACCAAAATCAATTTGGAACAAGAAATTTGCTACCAAAATCTCTCTCTACCAATAAACAAAAACCCCAATTCAATTAAAATCAATATCAATAAATCACAAGTGAAACTAAAATCAATTAAAACCTATTATCACACTGAGAACAGCAAATTTAATTCGAAGTAGACAATCAATGGCGGAACCACCACCGGCCGACCGACAAGCCACCGCCGACCATTTTTGATCGAACCAGAAACCACCATGATCGGAGAAAAAGTCATCACCTACTGGACCGGCACTTCCAGCCACCATAAACTCTAATTTTCAAGTAATCAATGGTGGAACCACCATAGGACGACCGACGAGCCACCGCCGACTATTTTTTATCAAACCAGAAATTTCCATCGGAGCAAAAATAATCACCTCATAAGAAGTGGGGTGTAATAATTTAGTGTATCAAATACATAATAGGCTATATGTACAATAGGGTTAAAATGGGAATCAAAAATATAAAGAGGTAGGCATGAAAAGCATTTTTAAATTTTGAGAGATTTCTGCAAAAAGTTAAAACATGGGTCACTAACATAAATTTTTCAATATTTGAGGAATTCAATGTAATTTTCTCAAAAATAAATGCCCAAAGTTTTTCTTTCTTCTCTGCAATGAATAATATGTGGACATGATGTTGAAGTATAACATTATGAAAAGTCGAATTCCACTAACCAAACAAGCAATAACATTGTTGTATATGATATAGCCCAATCATTTGCTCCAAATAAAAATCATTTACTCCAAATAAATTAAGCAATAACGTTGTATATGATATAGCCCAATCTTAAGCTATTTGTACTATACTTTTTCTTATTTATCTTATTTTTTGAAAATCAGTTAAAATTTAATAGTATTTTTGTACTTTTATTTTACGAATATCAAGAAGCTTTTATCTTGATAAAATCAAACAAAATAAAAAATTGCAATCACACATCATTATTAGTTATAACATCGGGAGTAAATTATTTTAAAACTCCTCATATTTATCATAATTTACAGTTTGATATCTCTTATTTTAAAAATTAAACGATTTGATACTTCTGTTTTAATTTTGTTAACTATAAAGTCCTTCTCTTAAATATAGGTACTAAATCATTAACGGAATAAAATGTGAGGTACCAAATCGATTGAAAATGAGGTACTAAATTATTTACATAATTGAAACTGAGATACCGAATCGTTTATATAATTGAAACTGAGGTACCAAATCGTTTGAAAGTAAATTTTAAATTATTAACGGAACTAACAGAATCTCCTCATCGTTGACAAAATAAAAACTGAGGTACCAAATCGTTTGATTTTCAAACATGAAAGGTACCAAACTATATATAAATTATAATAAATGTGAAGGGTCTTAAAATAATTTGCTCTAATATCATTAGTTAACATTCATACAGCAGTAAAAAGATATTCTATACATAATTAAAAATTAAATGAAATGACAATTAATTTAAAAATCATGCTTTATCACGCAGTTTAAATTTTCTCATTTTCATGCACGGACTACCACTTTTTCTCAAATTCATGCACGATGCTAATGTGGCACTCATTCATTGGTGTAAACTGACCTCCACCTCAGCGAATTATATTAATAGAGTCATGAAAACTCAGCACCGTGCATGAATTTGAGGAAAAGTGATAGTTTGTGCATGAAAATGAGAAAATTTAAACTGCGTGATTAAAATGAGAATACGTGTAAAGTTAGTGGAGTTTTTTGACATTAACTCTTATTTTATTGCTCAATTATGTACATTAATTTTTGGCGTATGGTTGCACTTCTTTTTTTATTTTAAAACAAAAATTTAAAAAATAACTAACAAAATAAAATAGAAAAATCTGATAAATTATCAATGAGCTATAATTCAAGCGGTACAAGCACTGCGCATAAATCTGTTAGATCGTGAGTTCAATTCCTCAATACAAATATTTTTCTTCCCAATTATTTAAAAAAACATCCGATAAATTTTAATTAACTTTTAAAAATTAGATTACATAAACATGAACCTTTAGATGGGTTTGCCATAAATTAATAAGTGCTTTGAGTAGGTAAACCTTCAATGGTGGGCTACGTTGGATCTCCATATTATACCCCCACGCTTCTCCAATTATATTTGATCAATTTTTTGTCTCTTTCTCGTAATATTTTTAATACAATCTGATAAGTTGGCATTAAGAAATATAAATACTATATATATGCATGGAGTCATTCGCTTAATGTTATTATGCTTTTTGTCTTCGCTTGTTTTACATGTTGCCATTCGCATAATGTGCTATTTATTTCCTAAATATTATTAAGGAAAAACATAAAAATTATAACAATAATTTGTTTGGGAGTGGTAATATTCAAGAAACATGCTTATTATTCGGAACAAGCCAAAATTATATTATCATTTTTATCTGATCATGAGGTGTTCTGAATAGGTTCCAACTATAAAACGGCACCTTTAAACCTTTCACATTAATTATCATTTTTACTTGACTAAATTCATCATAAAACATAGTGCTATTGGCTTTTATTCTTTCATAAATATCTAATCGTTTAAACAGTCCCTTAATTACTTATTTTATATAGTCCTATTATAGACGGAATTATAAAAAAAACGTCGTTTTAATTGGCATAAAACGACGGCATTTTATGTCAAATAAACCACAAGCGTATAAAATAAAAAATAGTTAAAGAATTAGTTAAAAATATAAAATATTTATTACCGATCATATAAAATATTCATCAAAAAAAGATCAAATTAAATAGAACTCAACAATAAAGGATTATAGAATGAATTTGGCCTTTTTGTTTCCATACTAATGGAGTAATATTTTATGTTGATGGGGCACTATACTCCACAAAAAGTATAGAAAAAATAAGAGATAATAAATAAGGTACTATAAGGTACAATTGTTAATTTCACCAATTAATTGAAAGGGTGTACAACATTTTCCGGAATCATTTAAGACGCACAACTGATAACTAAAACTTTTGAATAGAAAAGGGAGGAGCAGACAAGTGGTCGAACCTTTGGAATGTTTATTATTTTAATTGTATGAGAAATCAAAATATCATATGCGTTATAATTATTTGTAAACATGTAACCAAAAATGTTTAAGTTACATATACCGCATGCGAAAGGCTATTTATAAAAATATCATTCTAGATAAAAGTATTTATACAACCACAAAATACAGAGAAAATAATAATTGTGACCGGATCGGCTATTCGGAGGGTTCGCTCGTCCAAACTTATGTCTGACTTCGAGATCTGAAATGATTTTGAAAAATATAGACTTGTCACCTAGCTCAGCTAGAAAATCCTTTTCTACCGACTGGATAACTTCATTCGCTTATTAGTTAGATTATTGTGACCAAAAGACCGGGTTCGATGGACATACCGAAACTCTTATACTTGGCATATCGATCATATTTTTATGTGCAGGACACATCTAGTTATCTCAACTCAACAATCATGCAATTCACTAGATATAATATTGGAAACGTAAACACGCTTAAAAGCTAGTAAACAACTAAAACGCGCATATGACTCGATCTGGACTGACATATGAGACATGTAGAATGTACTCCTAAGCATTCATCTAATTTTGGTGGTTCCTATCACCCATCAGATAGTGGTTGGTCTGTACCATTTTGCATGCATAAAATCCAATCCGGATGTATAAATGAGGTTGATTTTATTAAGTCATTTCAAATGCCTATACAACCATTAATTACATTTTCATGGCAATCTTATGATTTGTAAGTGATTTGCTGGATCTGCTAGATTTTACTAAGTTAACACGGTGAGGTTCATTAGCCTGTTAATAATGGATTTGATCATGCTTTGAAAAGCGTATAAACAATTTAAACATACCCATGTGCAGTTGATAAACATACAAGGTTAGAAAAACTTTTAAACCTTGTAGACCCGGAGTGCCTAGCAATCATATGTCGTTTGAAAGTCTATATGGTTGGAATCTTATATTTTGATCAAAACACGAAAGTTCTTCGTATCTCTTATATGATTCTACTAGTTTGGATCCTCAGAAGTACCGTTATTTGTTTTATAGGGATCCGAATGTGGAATCTATCTTTAGATTAATGTGCAGCAATGTGTTCTTGAATGATTGAAGCATTGTAGCTTTATTTAATCGGATGGTGTGTGTGTGCGCGATAGGGGGGTTCGGCCAACACTAATACTTCCTAGGGTTTGTGTGCTTTTCTAGTGAGTAATTTTGTCGACCCTCATCTAGGCTGATTAAGGGTCCTATTTATAAAGGTTAGGTTAGGTTAGGAGGGTTCTAGCTAGAGTCTAAGTCATGTTAGGATTTTGCTAGTCAGAATTAGAGATGTACGAGGATGGTGAAAGTGTGTAGAGTGATAGAGTTTTAGGATTAGGAATATCTTTTACTATTATCATTAGGGTTTAATTAATTATAATTCGTATTTCACCTTGCATGCTAAGCAAAAAGACAATAAAAGTTCATTTTGGTGCCCAAAAATATTAAAAATGACTTCTGCGACCCTAAAGGTTTGGTATGGTCAGCTTTAGTCCGTCAAACTTGCAAATTGGTCCATAAACTTCTAAGATATTGTTACTAGTCTAATTTTTTAGACTTAGATCACAGCCTCTTTGGAGTTTTATAGGCTATTTGAAGCTAATTACGTTTCAATCCTTCAAGTTTGTAACTGCGCATGGATCTGCCTAGCTTGAATCCAATCAAGCGGACCACAAGCTCGTCATTCGGACGAATTTCTCTAGAAATCATCATGGGACGCTTTAGTCCCTTATCACTTTTTACCTGTCCGGAAAATGGGTGCCTACAGTTTTTCCCCCTCTTTGATTGGAATTGGCAAAGTAGGTCAATTCTTGTCAAAGAAGAAGCTTGCCAATCAACAAGCAACAAGAATATTGCCTACTGCTGGAGGTACTCGCTCGCTGGTGGCTTAGTAATGCCCTAGCCTGAGCATTATTGGTTGAGGCGCATGCTCCTGATCCCATGCCTCCTAGTTCTAGACTACTATGCATCTGTCCAAGAGTAGGTCTTCTCAGCTGTCCTGAAGGTCATCCGTTAAGTTTGGACTTCCTACTGTGTGCTCCGTGCAATGAAACTATAAACTCTCAGCCGTCCCGAGAATAATATGGCTTGGACTCCTGGTAGTTATCATGGCCAGTACTTCGTAGGTTTGTAGAAGGGACAACATCCTCTTGGATGTCCCAAGGGCCACCCTAGTGCATAGGTATCTGGTAATTATCATGTTCGGTGCCTCTTAGGTTTTTTTTATGGAACAACATCCCCTTGGAAATCCCAAGGGCCACCCTATTGCGTAGGTGCCTGAATTTTGTAGTTGTTTCACAACTATTGGAAATGTTTAAAGTTTATTTGAACTGTTGCATATAATATGATGTCTTCATGACATCAGATTCTCCTCTGTCCGGAGTCTTGCATGTAAGGGCAGGTCGATGTTATGCTGTTCTAGGTATTGCAATATGCAAATAATGGTGTGGCGATGTCGTTCTATCGTTAGCCGTTTGAATTGAATCTGTCTTTCTAAAATGTCCTGCTCTATCAAGGCTGCAATCTGGCTGGTCTGATGTAGATATAGTCAGGTCTGATCCATTGGGAGGTAGTATTCTGGTTCGTCCCCTGAGGAGGTAATCTGCTCTGATCCGCTGAGGAGATGTTCTGGCTTGTCCACTGAGGAGGTAGTCTGCTCTGATCCGCTGGGGGAATATTTATTGTCCAGCTTTGCTACGGGGTTGTATTATGGTCTATCCGCTAAGGAGGAGATCTGATATAGTCTTTTATTCTATCTACTGGGAGATATTGGTTGTCCTGTTCTACCGAGGATGAAATCCGGTTCGGTCTTCTATTCTGTCCGCTGGGGAAACATTGGTTATCCAGTTCTGCCGAGGATGAAATCTTGTTCTATCTTCTATTATGTCCATTGAGGAAGTGTAGATAGCTTGGTCTGATCCTCTAGGGAGATGTAGATGGTCCATTAGGGAATTTATCCGACATTTTGATGGTTCATGCTGTCAAGTTTGTCCGTATAGGATCTAAAACCCAAAATTATGGTGCTCTGAGGATTTGAAAGTCTAAGATCCGGTATGTTGAGGATTTGAAAGTCCAAATTCTGGTATGACCTCTTTCGAGTGTGAAATCCCAAATGCCACCTTAGAGGGGGGTGAATAAGATATTTTAAAAATTAAAGAGGTTTAGAGATAGAGGAAAGACATAAGAAATTTAGAGTGGTTTGGATCACAACTCGATCATACTCCACTATTCAATCAAAGATTGAGATTTTGATAATCCACTAAATATAAGTGTTTTAAAGTTTAACACTAACTAATATAAATAGATTTTGTAGAGCTTATCTCAAACTCACAAAGTGATTTTTCAAGGCTAATCACAAACCTACAAACACTAAATGATTAATCAAGAATTGATAATTAACAAAGAAATGAAAAGCAATCAATACAAATTGATGGACAATAAATGTTTAGATAAGACAACTGAATGCTTGTAATCTTTGGTTGTTGATAAAGTGTCTAACCAAATAAATATGGTAGACAAGGGGTATTTATAACTCCAACAACAAGCCTTTGAATCTTCTAGAAGGAAGCTAAAAAATGTGCTGAAAAGCACTGGCTAGCGCCCGCTACCCTTTGGGGTCGTGCCCGCGACCTCTGATGTCCTCTGACAATACAACGGTTAAGTGCCACTTGGCACCTCTTCATTGGGGCATTCAAATATGATCGTTGAGGAAAATAACAGTTGGAAAGCTCGCGCGCTATCCATCTGAGTCGCGCCCAATAAGGACCTGAGTAGCGCCCGCTACCCTTTAGGGTCGTGCCCGCGACCTTTAATGTCTTCTGACAATCCAACGGTCAAATGCCACTTGACATCTCTTCATTGGGGCATTCAAATATGACTGTTGAGGGAAGTAACAGTTAGAAAGCTCGCGCGCTATCCATCTGAGTCGCGCCCAATAAGGACCTGAGTAGCGCCTGTTACTGATATGTCGTGCACGCAACTAACTAAAGGTAGCGGGCGCGAAAAGCTACTGGAAGCCAAATAATGAAATTTTTCAATTCTCGCTAGAAACTTCCGAATCACTCCACGATGGTTTTAATAGGTTCCTACACGCTAATAAACAATATTAGAACCTTTAAATTGATTGTCAAAAGTCAAAATTGAAGAGATCAAAAAGACTTGGTCCGACAGGGTGTAAAAGAAAATGACTCTAAGCAACTTTCGCCTTCCTGTGGGCTTATCTCCTATAAGTCTTATGAAGGTGGAGTTCCCTAACTCAGTTTTTACCTCCATTTCTCTCTCTTATTTTATTCTTGTCCCAACTAAAAAGTTGTATTTTCTTTGATTTGGTAAGTACGGCGCCACAATGGAGGTTCAAGGAGCTGTGCAGGGATTCGAAATGATATGTTACACATGATGCTTTATTTTTACAGGTGGGCCAGGAAGTCCAGTGTTTGTTGTGTTTTGAGCATCACATTTGTACATGATTCTAGTCTGAGGTACATTTTTATGAACTTTTCCATTAGGTAGACGTTTCAATTGCTTGAATGTTTGAATTAGCGCTCGAGGTTGCTAACAAATGCGCAATACGCATGTTAGAAAAGTATTTTGGAGGGCGGGGCAAAAACACTGGTACCGCCGCAAGTGCAATTGGCGTCGTGGTGCTGGCGCTAGTTCTTCTCATGTGCGTGATCTTTGGCTGATATTTTGACTTCTGGGCCTGCTTTCGGACGATTCTGTTGTTGATATTTGACAAAGCTGAGATTCTTATGTTTTCAGGTATAGAGGCGTTACGCACTTCTGGTAACTTCATTGATGCTCAGACCTGGTATAGTTCTCTGCCCCTTGTTTTTCAATCTCGGGTAGATGCTGTAGGTTTTGGCCACTTAGTCGGCGCTCTATTTACCGCAACGAGGGTTAGTAATAGCGCTTCTCTGCATGCTTTGATTTAGAGGTTGATAGATATGACCCATACTTTTCATTTTCCGGTAGGAGAGATGACAATGACTCCACTTGATTTTTCACTTATGACTGGGATAGCCTTTCACAGTCAGCAGGTGTTATTCGATAGTGGTTTGGCAATTTACGATTGACGTGATGAGGATATCTTCGAGATGCTGGGGTTTGTGCTGCATGTGAAGGGATGTACCCTTCGGTATACTGAGCTGTATGAGCGCTATCAGGGGTGTGTTGTTGAGAATAACCCAACTCGTAATACTCGGTAAATACGAGATCGAACCCACAGGGAGTGAATTAGGAGCAATTGATGAGAATGAATTTTAGTTATGATTCAATTCATTTAGCGAAACACAAATGGTTGAAGTTTCAAGTAAGATTAACAACTAAATAGGAACTAAACAACTAAACAATTAAACTAACAATTCAAGCAACTATAATAACAACGAGTTTAATCAATAAGTAAAAGATGTCTAGGGGTTGAAATTATTTCTAGGTCATGCATACATAGTAATGGATAAATTGGTATCTAGCAAGGGCTGAGTTGTGCCTAGCGCACCGTTCCCGCTCTCTCGAGCCTCTAAGAACGACAAAATCAATAATCAAGTAATCAATTAATGCCTAACTCACTCTCGTGATACTAAACAAAACCAATTACCCAACATCAATTAATCAACAAACTCAAGGTCACCTAAATCCTAATCCACTCTCGTGGTATTACAATCTAGACTTCTAATTCCAAAGTCTATTCACCTAACCATTTCTCAATGAGTCAAGCAAACACTAAATCATGCATTAGATAGCTAAGCTAACACAAGCATTAGAAACTAGAATTAGAACAAGCATTTAACCAATCTAACATACCAATTAACACAACATGAAGGAAATCATCTCAACCCCCAAACATGGGGGATTAGCTACACATACTAAGAGCTAAATTAACAAAATCATAAATGGAAGACATGGTTAAAGAGTACTTACAATAAGATGAGAAACCCACAAATAAGAGTTGCAATAAAAAATAAAACTTGTTCATCCAATAAAGCTTCAAAGATCTCAACAATGGTGGAAATATAAAAATCTGGAAAGTCTATTGATGAAGAAGACTAAAACTTAGGGATTTCTAAAATTAGGAGAGAATTCAAAAGTACAATCATAGAATAAAGTCTAGGGAAATCTTCTAACCTAAAATAGAGGTAAGGTTGCTTTTATAGTACTTACAAAAGAAGGAAAAAGACAAACATTCATTTACACATGTGTTGGGCCCAAAATAGCAAATTAATAAAGTCTTATTGCATCTTGAAATAAGATTTCCCCTTTCCAGCAAGCCCAAGCTCGAATAGATCTCCTTGGGCTAAATGAGGAGCTCGATTCGAGCTGCCATTTTCTGCTCCGGATCTTAATCTTCAAACCTTCGTAACTCGGTGTAGAAATGTCCGATTGAGTCGATTCTTGAACCGTTGGAAAGCTTAGGACGTCTACTTTATCTTTCATGAAGAACACGAGTTCGTTTGAGGCTTCTAGCTAGTCCAAATAGGTCAAATAGTTCTCAGGGGTCAGCTTTTCAGATTTGCAAATGAGCTTCCGCATCACTTTTGTCGTCTTTTCCAACTTTTGCACCAAAATGCTTCTGCAATGCTCCTAAGTACCTGAAATACTAAAACACGTAATAAGGCATTCGAAATACCATAAAACCGTGATAAAACATTAATAAAGCATGCGGAAATGACACTCTAGATAGGAGTAAAATACTCCTATCAAACCTCCTCACACTAAATCTTTGCTTGTCCCCAAGAAGTGGAGATATTTGATGTATGGGGTATAGATTTCATGGGGCCTTTTCCGGTATCATTCAAAAACCAATACATTTTGGTATGTGTGGATTATGTTTCGAAATGGGTGGAAGCGGAGGCTTTGCCCACTAACGATGCTAAAGTGGTGTTGAGTTTTTTTAAGCGGCTAGTGAATCGGTTTGGGACCCCTAGAGTGGTCATTAGTGATGGCGGTTCGCATTTTTGCAATCGGCAATTTCAAGCTCTTATGAGGAAGTACAATGTGCATCACCGGGTCGCCACGCCTTATCACCCCCAAACGAGTGGCCAAGTTGAGGTTTCGAACCGTGAATTGAAAAGAATTCTCGAGAAGACGGTGAATGGATCCTGAAAAGAATGGTCTTTAAAATTGGATGATGCATTGTGGGCGTATAGGACGGCCTACAAAACTCCACTTGGGATGTCTCCGTTCCGTATTGTCTATGGGAAGGCATGTCATCTTCCTTTAGAGCTTGAGCATCGAGCGTATTGGGCAATAAAGAAGTTGAACTTTGATTTTAAAGCGGCGGGAGAGAAGCGATTACTTCAATTGAATGAGTTAGATGAATTTCGCTTCATGGCATATGAGAACGCCAAGCTCTATAAGGAGAAAACAAAGCGATGGCATGATGCTCACATCTCCCCAAAGATCTTAGAGGTTGGTTCGTTTGTACTTCTTTACAATTCACGTTTGCGGTTGTTTCCGGGTAAATTGAAATCTCGTTGGAGTGGCCCATTCAAAATCCGGAATGTGGCGAATCACGGTGCGGTGGAATTGGAGAACTCTAAGGGTGAAACTTTCAAGGTTAATGGCCACCAGTGCAAACCATATCTTGGACCCTTGACGAATCGGGTGGAAGATGAGATATCTTTCACAACTCCTACATGAGTCCACCGTGAGACGGTCGAGCTTTCGACTTTAAATACAAAAACTTGTTGAGAATAACCCAACTCGTAATACTCGGTAAATACGAGATCAAACCCACAGGGAGTGAATTAGGAGCAATTGATGAGAATGAATTTTAGTTATGATTCAATTCGTTTAGCGAAACACAAATGGTTGAAGTTTCAAGTAAGATTAACAAATAAATAGGAACTAAACAACTAAACAATTAAACTAACAATTCAAACAACTATAATAATAACGAGTTTAATCAATAAGTAAAAGATGTCTAGGGGTTGAAATTATTCCTAGGTCATGCATACATAGTAATGGATGAATTGGTATCTAGCAAGGGCCGAGTTGTGCCTAGCGCACCGTTCCCGCTCTCTCGAGCCTCTAAGAACGACAAAATCAATAATCAAGTAATCAATTAATGCCTAACTCACTCTCGTGATACTAAACAAAACTAATTACCCAACATCAATTAATCAACAAACTCAAGGTCACCTAAATACTAATCCACTCTCGTGGTATTACAATCTAGGCTTCTAATTCCAAAGTCTATTCACCTAACCATTTCTCAATGAGTCAAGCAAACACTAAATCATGCATTAGATATCTAAGCTAACACAAGCATTAGAAACTAGAATTAGAACAAGCATTTAACCAATCAAACATACCAATTAACACAACATAAAGGAAATCATCTCAACCCCCAAACATGGGGGATTAGCTACACATACTAAGAGCTAAATTAACAAAATCATAAATGGAAGACATGGTTAAAGAGTACTTACAATAAGATGAAAAACCCACAAATAAGACTTGCAATAGAAAATAAAATTTGTTCATCTAATAAAGTTTCAAAGATCTCAACAATGGTGGAAATATAAAAATCTGGAAAGTCTATTGAAGAAGAAGACTAAAACTTAGGGATTTCTAAAATTAGGAGAGAATTCAAAAGTACAATCATAGAATAAAGTCTAGGGAAATCTTCTAACCTAAAATAGAGGTAAGGTTGCTTTTATAGTACTTACAAAAGAAGGAAAAAGACAAACATTCATTTACACATGTGTTGGGCCCAAAATAGCAAATTAATAAAGCCTTGTTGCATCTTGAAATAAGATTTCCCCTTTCCAGCAAGCCCAAGCTCGAATAGAGCTCCTTGGGCTAAATGAGGAGCTCGATTCGAGCTGCCATTTTCTGCTCCGGATCTCGATCTTCAAACCTTCGTAACTCGGTGTAGAAATGTCCGATTGAGTCGATTCTTGAACCGTTGGAAAGCTTAGGACGTCTACTTTTCTTTCATGAAGAACACGAGTTCGTTTGAGGCTTCTAGCTAGTCCAAATTGGTCAAATAGTTCCCAGGGGTCAGCTTTTCAGATTTGCAAATGAGCTTCCGCATCGCTTTTGTCGTCTTTTCCAACTTTTGCACCAAAATGCTTCCGCAATGCTCCTAAGTACCTAAAATACTAAAACACGTAATAAGGCATTCGAAATACCATAAAACCGTGATAAAACATTAATAAAGCATGCGGAAACAACACTCTAGATAGGAGTAAAATACTCCTATCATGTGTCCTAAGGAACAGACCCAAGGTCGATCAGATTGCCCGAGTCTTTCTATTTTACTAGTTGGGGACCATGCTCTTTTTGCAACTAGAGTTTGACTCTTCCCCTTTGTGTATTACCGGTGGTGGAGGACTTGGACCAGGTTGCGTCCTATGATTGGGGGTGTGCTGCCCTCGCTTATCTATACAGTAGTGTGGATTAGGTCATCCATAGGAGATCCCGTCTTTTTGGGTTGTGGCCCTTTTTGCATGTGAGTTCTCTCTCTGTCCCCATGTATTTTTTATGCACTTTGTTTGTACTGCTCTCTTAGATTTGATTTTGCATTCTTCTTTTTTCAGATTTGGGCTGTCCAAACTGGTACCTTGACCGGATTTGGCAATCTGCCAGCGCCGGGTATCTCGCTTTTATGATTTTGGGATTTTTCTCGTACCTTGACATATCGTCAGGGAGCTGAGTGCAGAGGATGGATGAACGACTTAGCATGGATATATGTAAGGGACAATCCCATTCTTGACTAATTTTTATTTCGATTGCGATGCTTATTTGTAACAATTTTGCAGGTGCACTAATCTTGAAACACTCCTCTTGAGAAGAATTGGCCTTGTTGGCTTCGGGGAGCAATTAGCAGATCTAGAATGCGTTATCTGATACATGGTCCGAATTTTCGGTCTTGGTTTCTGGGTGAGCGTGTGCTCCACTTGTGGTCGGTCCCCATTCTCATCTGGTGCCTAGGGAGCCGCCATTAACAATGTTGCACGGTGGAGACGTCGTATTGCCTGCTCTTTGTAGTGACTTGAGGGGCTATCCTTCCATAGAGCTTGTGTCCGCTCCTCATCTGAGCTACATGGATGATTTGGTGAAGTATCATCTTTTGGGTAGATTGTCTCTTGTTAGCATGCCAGGACGTTCAGTGCCTGTTGTTCTTGATAATCTTTATAAGCAGGCCGCTATAGAGCCACAGGTATGTGCGACTTCTTTGGTTTCCATATTTTCTAGATTTAATGCTAACCCGTTTCTTCTAGTGTCTTCTTAGGGAGTACGTAGGCGTGATCTCTTGGGCGAGTTCCGGCTTTGAGCCATCGGCTGCAAGATCTTCCGGAATGGTTTTTGGTTCGTTGTGTCAGATGCCGGAGAGATTTTTCCGCTATTGTAATGCGCGTGGGTCTATGCAGGATTCCATTCCTGATGCGTATATCATTCATTCCTTTGTTCCCGTTGGTTGTATCCATGTAAGTCTGTTGTTCCTGCTTGTGTGTTAGTTTGTGCTGGGGGATTTCTTGGCCCCTTGATTGAGTGTCCATTTATGGTTTACATGTGCCGCTGTATGAGGTGATTCAGCTGGCTGACGCGGCTTACTACTGGCGGGAACAGTTGTGTAGTGTATCTGCACATATGAGGGTAGATATGCAATATAGTTATGCTATATTATATTATTTATGCATGTATGCATGCATCTATAGTTCTGACTGCTCTTTGGTTTGTTGTAGTATCATATTGAGGATCTGGAGGGCCAGTTGCGGCAGATTGATCTTGGCCCTACTGATGGTGGAGCTGACGACTTCCCTCTTGGATTCCCCGGTAGTGGAGCTGGGCGCTTCCCGATCGGTGGGTGCGGACTTTTTACCTCTGGGGGTCGCGAAGACTTGGTGCTTCCGATGGTGCAGACTTGGTGCTTCCGGTGTTGCAGACTTGGTGCCTCTGGTGCTGGATTGGGATTCTGACAAGTTGCTACTCCTCTATACTTGTTTGATGTTTCAGATATTGTCCTATATTGTAGTGATCCTATGTATGGTACATCATTGTATTTGTATGTCCGGATGTATCGTCCATTTTCCTTTAGTAGTATTTTGCCTTATTTGTGTTTCTAATTTTGCAAACAATGACCCGATTTTTGTCTTTTGTTAAAATCGGTTAAGTCTTTTTTTGACTGGGAACCTGTCGTATCGTACATCTTACATGGTAGGGGCCTCCTGCCCCATACTATCCAAATGAGTAAGCCCGATCCCCTCATGATGCTTGGTCAATGAGGACTGGATATTCCCCTTCTATCTGGTTGATAACTGCTATCTGGATTTTCGTCTCTAGATAGCGGACGTATGTCGCCTATTCTGGAGTTTTCTGATAGTGGAGGCCTGATGCCTGTTCTAATTTTGGTATTTGAGGCCCGATGCCTATTCAGAAGGTTTAAGGACTTAGATTCCCCCTGTTATCTGGACGTCCATCTCTAGATAGCGAAGGCATGTCGCCTATTCTATTGTTTTCTAATTAGGGGAGGCCTGATGCCCGTTCTTGTTTGGAGGCCCGACGCTTGTTCTAGTGGTGGAGGCTTGACGCCAGCTCTTGATTCTGGAGATGTATTATGAGAGTAAAGGCATGTAGCCTGTGGTGAGGACTTTTATTCCCCCCCTACTATCTGGATTTTTGTCTCTTGATAGCGGAGGTATGTCGCCTATTCTTATATTTGCTGCGAATTTGGAAAAAATTGGCCCCATTTTTCATTTTCCTTATGAAATTGGCCATGCTGCTTGCTTCTGGACTATGTGTTGCCCCCTCATTGAAGCATGCAGTTTTTTTGGATGGGACTTGTATGATTCAATGAAGAGTTTGGTGTTTTTCTTGGCTATTCTAAATGTTGTTGTTTGACCCCGGTGGCACTCATCTGTTTTTTTATAACGGTCTAGCGCATTTCAATATTTACGTGGCACGATTGGAAAATGCATAAGAAATTGTTTTGAAAATTTGATTTATTGCTAAAAACTTTAGTTCCATAGTCTCAAAGATTGCAGTTTTAGAATTTATGGTCCTTTGTCCTTTCTTTCTAGGTAATTGTGCTGATCAATAATCGAAACATGCATATATGATAAAAAAATCTATGTTAGTGGCTCATTTAATAACTGGTATAATTGAGATACTTTCTGTTCAAGCGATTATACCCCAACCGTCAATTAGTCCTTTTGGATTTTCATAATTGACTATATTCACAGTGAGTGCTTTACATGACATTGTCGATAATCCTAAGCAGGTCTTTTAGTGCACTCCCACTCTCACTACTTAGACCATCCCATTATAAGATAGGAATCTGTTGGGCGGTGGCTGGCGGGGAGCTCTCTCTTCTGCTCCAATATGGGTGGGATAGTCCATTTAAACATATGCCTCACTCTTGGAAAGCTTTTTGTGGCCAAATCATCTTAGCGAGTAGATCGAAACCCATTTACAGGTCGTCGTCCTTTTTGAGACAATTTGGATTACTCAAATTCTTCAGAGATAATACCTATTGAGACAAAATTATCTCTAGTAGTTATTCACTCCCTTATACCGGTTATTGAATGATCTGGATTTCATCGTATATGCACTTATGATGATTGAAACTAGGGTTAATTTCTAAAAAAATCACGAACTTTACACGAAGTTTCATTTTAATCATGACCTTTAAAAGTTGCCATTTAAAGGCATGAACTTTCATATTGTTTCAAATTCATCATTTTAGTGTATTTTTATCGACTAAATTCTTCACTAAACCATCAATGAAAGACCCAAGTTATTGATCAACATCAAATCTTATTATATTTCAGTTAGATTATCTAGGATTAGGAATTTTTAGTTAGATAAAATACACCGAATTTTACTTTGGTGATAGATTTGAAATAAAATGAAAGTTCGTGTCTTTTAATGACAACTTTTAAAGGTCATGATTAAAATGAAACTCCGTGTAAAGTTCGTGATTTTCCTAGGAATTAACCCATGAAAATAACATGTTCGTTAGGAAAGACATCACACAAATGAGTCGAATTATTGACTCTGAAATTTTAAACAAATTGAATAAACAAATTGTTCAAAAATATCTGAATGCAAAAAAGAGAAACTCCAGAAGTCATTACTCGTTTCAAATAAGAGAATTGATCTCTGAATGCCCTAACGTGGGCTGGGTTACCACTTCCGAATGTTGAAATTAACGGAGGACTCCAAGTTAGTTATAGAGACTTCCTCGGAAATCTGATCCAGCATCATCAATAGGTATGTGTAGTTAAAATTTCTACTTCTCCATTTGGCTATTATGGATAGTTGAAACCTTCGCCGTTCAATTCTTTTGTTCTGGAAAGCTAGAACCTCCATTGTTCTGCTTAGTTGTCCTAGATCACTGAAACTTCTGTTGTTCCATTCAGTTGTCCTGGAAAGCTGAAACCTCCGTTACTCCATTTCTTTGAATCTTTCGCCGTTCCATTTGGCTTTTATGATCACTAAAACTTCTGATGTTCCATTCAGTTCTTCTGGAAAGTTGAACCTCCATTGTTCTGCTTGTTTGATATGGATAGCAGGTTATTGGAGATGAACTTTGACATCAATTATATTGGCACTAGTTCCGAGACTGGCTTGGAAAACGGGATGACAAGGATATACAAATCTTCTAAATTACTATTTGCATATTTGAGACGCTGGTACTATTGCAATCATTTTTATTTTTCTATTTTTCTTTTCAGACCTAATATTTTAGCCCGAATTGCCCTTTTAGGTTCAAATCAGTAGGCGTTTTCCCAAATTTGCATGAGCCGTCTTTTGCCAATTTTCAACTCATAGGGATTTCTGGTTACGTTAGTAACTTGCCATGGTCAGGACTCTCGATTTTGTCCTTCGATCTAGATGTTGTATCATTCGAAAGTCTGTGAAGGTACTTGTAATCCCCTCTTTATTCATTTTGGAATGAATTATTTTGCTGGTCCATGCCGATCTTGACCGCAAATGGCACCTCTTTGGTTGATTTTGACATACCGATTGAACTACGTGTAGTGCTTCCCGTGTTGATTCTGATATTCTGACTGAACTGCGGTTGGCACTTCCTGGTTTTATTTTAATATTCTGGCTGATTTAACTGATCTGAATCTTCTACTAGATAAATATATTCTGGAAGGGAAGTTGTTCACTGATCCCTCTAACTATCTGTAGTTTTCTAATTCGTCGAGCTTTCTAAATTGCCGATGTTGGAGTCGTAAAGGACTTTCTTAACCATTTTCTAATTCGCCGGCTGTTTTGATCGCCAATGTTGGAGTAGTAGAAGACTTGGTAGAAAGCCTTTTCTAATTCATCGGCTGTCTAGATCGCTGATGCTGGAGTTGTAGAAGACTTGGTATAAACCTTATCTGATTCCTCAGTTGTTTGGATCACTGATGCTGGAGTCGTAGAAGATTCTATAAAATTGTTTTCTAATTCATCAGCTATCGGGATTGCCAATATTGGAGTAGTGGAAGACTTGGTAAAACCTTTTTTTGGTCCTTTGGCTCACTAGACCTCCGATATTGGAGTCATGGAAGACTTGGTAGAACGGTTTTCTGATTAACATTCTAGGTGGGTACCTAATAGAGCATTTAGTAGAATAGCTGTAAGACAACTGGTCAGTGCATGATGCATGTATGCGGATGCATCCATAATGGGTTAGAATATGATGTACAATATTCAGGATGCATGATATGCATGATTATGATAATGTAGTGTTACGCAATCACATAGCACGTAACACGTAGATAGAACAATTGATATTATAGAGGCATGTTGTTCCTTCCAATCTTATTTCTCCCACACACGTGTTCCGGGCGAGGTTTACTTCCTAGGATTTTTTTGGTCTGGACATTTGCATCGCAATGCTAAGGTCGACGTATATCTGCAAACTCTCTTCTATTAGTTCTAAAACAAGCAAGCGACAGTAGCTAATATAAGAATTGTTTCTCCCCTTAATTGGAAGGTGTTCAAACATAAAAAAAGGTACACTGGCGATCCCCTTGAAAGAACATCTGGCAAATAATTGAGCCTGTCGGATGGTCAAGTGAATGGACTGTCACTTGATTGGACTAGATATTGGGGCTTTACCAATTAAATGGACTTTACTTGATCGGATCTGATATTTAGATCTGGCGTAACGGGATGTTTATATAAATTTGGTTTTAAAAACTGAAAAAGTTGTTAGGCCTGACCTAAGACTGAGATTGAAATGGGAATTTTTGAAAACAGATTCAGGATCCTTACATTGACATCGTACCTCAAATACAAATATTATATTGGGTATTTTCGTAGAGGGTAGTGTCTAAGTTGGAATGCATGTAGGCTAAATCGATGATTTTTTCTAGTAACCAGTTTAAAGCCCCCACAAAAAAATATACCTTTTATATGTCTCCTCAATCACGAGTACAAGCGACCGAGGTACTGCGCTTTGAGTGATGATACACCGTATAAGACGTTTCAGACATTGAAGTGCAACTCTAAAACGTGAAATTTGCTACGAGCATTGGGGGGCTGGTGTAGGGTTTCCTAGAGAGTAGGATGAGAAGAGAAAGTCTAATGTAATGCAGCAGGTGCAGATGCGTCTAGTAAATAATTATGATCGATAAGACACATATGATTATGTCCATGGAAACTGTCTCTAAAAACAATTTTGAAAACATTTTGAGTTTATGTTTCAAAAAACAGTTTTATCTTCCCTAGTGGAGTTGCCACTATGAACGGAGCGGCTATTTAGGGGGCTCGCTTGCCCAGGTTTATGGCTGACTTTGCAATCTGGAAAGTTTTGAAAAATGTAGAGTCGCCATCTAGCTCAGCTAGGAAATGCCTTTTCTACCGAACGTATAACCTCACTCGCTAATGGGTGAGATTATCATGCATCAGACCAAAAGACCAGGTTCAATAGACATTACCGAAACTCTTGTACTTTGCTTGTCGAACATATTTTTATTTCAAAACACATTTGATAATCTCGTCTCAACAATGACGTAATTCATTGGATACAATACTGGAAATGTAAACACGTTTGAAAGCGGTAAATAGCTAAGACGCGCATATGACTCGATCTTGACTGGCATATGAGACATGTAGCATGTACTCCTAAGCATTCATCTAATTGTGGTGGTTTCTTTCACGCATCACATAATGGTGGGTCTTTACCATTTAGCATGCATAAAGTCTAATCCAGATGTATTAGTGAGGTTGATTTTATGAAGTCATCTTAAATGCCTATACAACCACTAATTACATTTTCATGGCAATCTTATGATTTCTAAGTGATTTGCGGGATTTGCGGGATTTTACTAAGTTAACATGGTTAGGTTCATTAGCCTATTAATAATGGATTTGGTCATGTT
This sequence comes from Mercurialis annua, assembly GCF_937616625.2. Lineage (NCBI taxonomy): Eukaryota > Viridiplantae > Streptophyta > Magnoliopsida > Malpighiales > Euphorbiaceae > Mercurialis > Mercurialis annua. The sequence goes on from NC_065577.1 coordinate 10,729,685, forward strand.
TTGGAAAGCGTATAAACAGTTCAAACATACCCATGTGCAGTTGATATACATACAAGGTTAGAAATACTATTAATGCTTGTAGACCCGGAATGCCTAACACTTGTATATGATCTGGCAGTCTGTATGGTTCGAATCTGGTTTTGGTCAAGACATAGAGATTCTTTGTCTCGTTGATACGGTTCTACAGGTTTTAACAAATCCCGATTCTAAGTTCAAACGAACCCGGGATTGCGTCTGGATTTGCTTGTTTTGTCGGGTTTGAGTTTCGAGGCCCGGTTGGCATGGTGAATTATAATTTATGGCTTCGAGGCCGGATACAAGTTGGTTGACCCATTACATATTAGAAATGTATCCTACAACTAATTACAAGTCCGTGGGCTCAAATGGGGACCATTTTCGAGTTCAAATGAACCTGAAAACACAAAAAAAGTGTAAAAGCTATTAATCGAAGATCTGGAAAGGATCTGGGAGAAAGAACAACGGCACCACCATAAGGTGATGGCGCCACCATAGAGTGGCGGCGGCTCCATGGAACAGTGGCGGCAGCGCCACTATGATTTGGCCGAAGGTGCTCGTAGTTTTTAGGTTCGGTTTCATGCAAAAACACTCTAAGACGATCAAAATATACAAGGAAAACATTCTGGAACGTATTGGATTGATAAGCAATGTTTAAACTTGATTTAATTAATATATTTATAACAATACTATGATTTGATAAGTAATTTGAAATTATTTTAATAAATAATTGAATTTGTTCACTAATTTTATGGACTGTTTTGAAAGACAAATAAGTTTAAAGAACAAATCAATCTAACAATTAGACCCTTTGACTCAGTCCACTAACAGTGTTAATTACCAGATGGGGATATTAGTTAATTTAATCAAATATCAGAGGCTAAACGATTGACTTTTTAAAACTCATGGGGAACTAGTAATTACGACCTAATGTTAGGGGGTAACTAGTAATTATCCCTTTAAATTTTTATAGCTTTTCTTTTTTTGTTGGAAAAATTAAATAAACTGCAAATAATTTTTTTCATACTATATTTAAAATTTATTTTTTATCTAATTTTTTTTGGATGGTTAGATGGTTAAAAACTGATAAATCGGTTAACCGCGGCTTGTAAAACACCAAAACTGAAACCTAAACCATTAACCATAATTTAAAATCAAAAACTAAACCTAAATTTTTGGACCAATTAGCCACATTTTTTGGTTTAATTTTACGATTTCGGTTCGAATAATCAATTTGACCGGTTTTTGTTTCACTCCTAATCCTTAAGTTAACATAAGTATTAATTAGGGTTAATTTTAATAAGATATCAAACGTTTGCGGATTTTGTTAGTTATAACCAAATCTTTAAAAATCGGAATTTCTATTTTGAGATATTTGAAACCTTTTCTAGCCATCCGTTAACCAAACCAAAAATTTGTCATTCATGAATGGGCTAAACTAGCTGATTCAGATTGGTTTTGCTCGAAAAGGTTCCAAATACCCTATATCATTCAAAATCGGTTAGTTTAGCCCATAATATTTTTGGTTTGCCTCGCGAATGGCTAGAAAAGGTTTCAAATATTCCAAAATAGACTAAACTACGATTTTAAAAGATTTGCTTATAACTGATAGAACCTACACAAGTTTGGTATTTTATTAGCATTAATCCTATTAATTATATAACTCTGTATAAATTAAGATGATAAATTGATATTTAAATCGTACAAACAATATTATATTCAACCAGATTCAGCCATGGAAATAAACTTGTTTAGTGATGAAGCTCTTTTTTTGGTTTTCTTTAAAAAAAAAAAAAAAAAAAAAACTTGTACATTTTATTGTTGGATGTTCAAATTGTTGGACATTATATTCTTGAAAACACCTCACAACATAAGAAAAACAATAAACAAAATCCACATTCAACATGGATATCACAAAGTCATGTCCAATTAAATTAATATAATTTTTGTCAAAATTAAATGGCTAATCCCTTGAAAAACCCCTCACTTTTCAATTTTCTTTCATTTGCACCCTCACCTTTTAAAATCCTCAATTTTACTCTAATTTTCACCTTTCACTTTCAATTACACCCTTAAATATTAAATTGACTTATTTTTACTTCAAAAAGTTCAAATTAATACTTTATATTTCAACAAATATTATAAATAGTATCTAATTTAATTGATTTTATGGAATTAAAACGGTAAAATTAAATAAAAGTGAATGTGAAATTTAGTAATTTTTGAAATATTTTTTAGAGGAGATGCTTTTATTGTTGAAATTTTAACATTTAGTACTATTTAGAAAATGAGTAAAAATAAAAAATATTGATTCGAAATTTTTTGAATGAAAAAAGGTCAATTTAATATTTCGAGGGTGCAATTAAAAGTGAAAGGTGGTAATTAGAGTAAAATTGGGGATTTTAAGAGATGAGGGTGCAAACGAAAGGGAGTTGAAAGGTGAGGAAATTTTTAGAGAATTAGCCAAATTAAATTAATACAATGACATCCACTTTTGTATGGCAACATAATTGATTGCCTTTTTCTTTATTTTACAAGACCAAATTCTTAGGAATTAAAGCAATAAGGAACATTTTTATATGATGAGTTTGTGACACAAAAAAGATTATCTTATATAATGTCATAAAGCACTATCAAATTCTTGATTAAGTGAAAAAGATGGAATCCACTTTCGTGTGGAAGCCACACTGCTTTGCCAAATCAACATGTCGTGATATGTGACTCATTCGGTGAAAAAAAAGGCAGCCATTTTAGTGCGGGATGTGGCCATAATAAATTAAAGAAAAAAACTGGTTCGACTAGCTTCGGCTACTCAGTCGGTTCTACAACCGGCTCTACTGAGTGAGCCTCCCGTAAAACGAGAAAATACAAAATATGGTAAAATTGACAAATTTTTAACGTCAGGGTACAATTGAAAAGAGGCTAAAAGGTTTGGATTTTTTGAAGTATTAGGCCAAAACTAAAATTAAATAATCATATTTAAAAAAAAAAAAAAAAAACTTGAAGGCTACCTTTTTTTTACCGGGAGAAACTAGTGATATCAAAATTTAGATTTTAAATATGATATCTAGATACTATTTTGCTGATTGAAGATTTCGTTTTACAAAATTGATATTGAAAAATTTATAGGGTGGACTGATTTTACTATATGAAAAGTAAACAAGAAGGTTAAACTAGTTCAATAAGGATACGAAACAACTTTAGCGAGAGAAGACAATTTGTTCGTGAGTTTTTTAGTATGAGAGAGGGCTTATTCGAAGGCACATAATACAATTCTATGAAATTTTTCCGAAGAGGTGTTGAGAGAGGTTATAAGTGAAACAATTGTTGCCGCTTTATGAGAAAATTTGGAAAGTAAGTTTCAGAAGAAATCTCTTACAAACTGATTGTATCATAAATAATTCTCAAAGTTATAATAATCAATTTTTATTTATTCGTCAAGTAGTGGCAATTATTCATATGGAGATGTATAATTAGAATTTTTAATGGTGCTCTAATTTTGATGAAGCATATACTACAATATGATATTTATATCTCACAAGGATTGTGGTTGTAAGAATAACGGCAATTATTCATATGGAGATGTATAATTAGAATTTTTAATGGTGCTCTAATTTTGATGAAGCATATACTACAACATGATATTTATATCTCGCAAGGATTGTGGTTGTAAGAATAACGGCAATTGTCCAATCCTTGGAGGAACTTGATGATAAAATCTAGTTGTGAAATCCTAGATTGGGTCACATTAGTGAGAGAGGACTGAATTTATTAAGTAAATAAGGGTTGTTACAATAAGAAAAAACAGAAAAGCTGAAGTTTTATGAGATTCGGTTTTAGGCAAGCAACACAGGGTGAAGTTCAGTTTTGGAAAGCACACTTCAAAAGAGATTCTTAATTATGTTCACTCAGATTTGCTCAAGTTGAATTCATAAGAAAGTATTGTGTTTTTTAACCTTTATCGATGACTACTAAGGAAAAATTATGTTGTATTTTCTGAAATCAAAGAACAAAGTATATGTACGGTACAGGGACTAGATGACCATGATTGAAAAACAATATTGACATACAGGTCTAGACATTTAGAACCGATGGGTTAGAGTTTTATAATGCACCATTTTATGACTTCCACATTAAGGAGGTATAATAAGGCACCACAATGTACGGTTGTGAGCGGAGCGGGCTTTGGGGGCAGCTCGGCTTATGGCTGACTTCGGATCTGAAAAGGTTTTGAAAAATGGAGTCGCCACCTAGATCAACTATGAAATGCCTTTTCTACCGACTAGATAACCTCACTCGCTTATGGGTGAGATTATCGTACATCGGACCAAAAGACCGAGTTCCATGGATATTGCCAAAACTCTTGTACTTGACTTATCGGTTACATTGTTATTTACTGGACATATCTGGTATTCATCATCTCGACATTCATGCAATTCATATGATAATGTACTAGAAAGTAAAGGTGTATGAAAGCGATAAATCATGTTAGATGCGCATATGACTCGATTTGGACTAGCATGTGAGGCAAGTAGCAGGTACTCCTAAGCATACATCCAACCCTGGGAATATCTATTAAATAAGAGACATGTGGATGGTTAGGATCATTTTACATGCATAAAGCCTAAAACCGGATGTCTAAGTGAGTTTATTAAGCCGTCTTGAATGCCTATACAACCTTCTAATTATATTTTCATGGCAATCCTATGATTTCGAGGTGATATGTTGGACTTGCTGGATTTGATTACTAATTTAGGTGGTTAAATACTTTAGCTTGTTAGTATTGGATTTTAACATTCTTTTGAAAGTGTTTAAACATTATAAGCACACACAAAGCAGTAAATATACATACAAGGTTAGAGATACTTTTAAACCTTATTGACCCGGAATGTCTGGCACTCGTTTGTATTTGGGTGTCGATATGGTAAGAATCAGGACTCGGTCAGACCACGTAAGTTCTTTGTCTCATCGATACGGATTCACTAGTTCAAATCAGGGTTGATTCCGAGTTCAGACGAACCCGGTATCGCGTCTGGAAGTTGTTGGTTTCGTTGGGTTTAGGCTTCAAGGCCCGGTTGGCTGGGCAGCTAATAAATATGGGCTTCCAGCCCCGATATAAATTGGGCTTGACCCATTACAAAGCAGAAAGAAAGACTATAACTAATTACAAGTCCATGGGCTCAAACAAGGCCCTATTTCGAGTTCAATCGAACCGGAAAACACGTTAACAAGGTCTGAAGTGATTTCGGAAGATCTGGGAGTCGATTCTGGAAACGAGGAACGAAGGAACCATGAAGTAAAAGAGAGTGGTGGCGGCGCTATGGCATATTGGCGGCGGTACTATGGCATATTGGCGGCGGCACCACTGCTGGGGTGATGGCGGCAATTCATCGTTTGGCTCGGTTTTTCATGCAAAACAATGAAAAACAAAGCTTAAAACGCACAAAACAGGTACTAGAATTGAAATGTAACATCCTAAACACTCAAAAACATCCTTAGAGCATGTTTTAAGCAGATCTGAAGGCAAATATGTAAAGAACATCTGGCATGGAAAAAAGATAGTATATGGCTAAATATGTGCTTCTACCTACAGATCTGATCAGAATTGGCATGTGAGGGTATATAAAACATTTAAAACACCCCAAAAATCATGTTTCTAATTTAGATATTTTCTAAACATGGAATAAACATAATCATGGAAATTTATTAGAAAAAGCAATTAAAACATCAGACAGTTAAAACTACAGATCTTTGCAGATATGGCATGCAAACATGTGAAAGAGTAATAAAGAATATGATTGGGTCTTCAGAAGCATCGTTCTGATTCCTTGGCTCATTTTCTGGTCATCCGGATATGGAATCCAGCTTCGAATCAATGCGCAACAAGGAGTTCTTGATTGATTGAAGCGTAGAAGCTTGTTTTCTAATCTAGAATTGACATGTGTGTGTGTGTGTTTTTTAATGTGTAGTTCGTCCATCACTTAGATTTTTAGGATTTGGTGTTTGATTTTTAGGATTTGGTGTTTGTTTTTTTTAATGTGTAGTTCGTCCATCACATAGCTTGTTTTTTAGGATTTGGCATGCGAGAAATATTTTATTGCATATGCATCCTAATATGGATCCTGATTAAAACCCTAATCCCAAATTCAAATACCATTTCTATATTGCATATAAACGTATCTATCATTAATCGTATCATCCACTGTGGCACAGTCCCGAGAGATTCATAACTCTACCCAATTAACCAGTGTCATTCTTAATCCCAAGTTGTGAGTCCCTGGAGATTTACAACTCTACCAAATTAACTCACTAGATACTGGTCCCGAGAGACTACTCTACCGAGATTCCTGTCCCGAGAGCCTCCACCGAGTTAACCTCATATCCCAAAATCAATGTCCATCTTTTCCCTCTTCGTTCATTTCATTCACATATACATAGAGCTCAAATCAATACTGGTGATCACATAGTCCTATTATCGGCTAATAAGAAGGCACATTTCTTGGGATTTATATTGGTTTCAAACCAATGTATATATGCAATTCGTATAAAAAATTTGAGATATAACGAAATGCATTTTTAAATACGCAAAAGTAAATACATATAAACTCACAAAAACTGTTATCCCAAAATGACCACGCTAGTTAGAATTGTCAAGCTCTTTGAGCTCCTGATGCAACAGCTGGATGATCCGTTGGATCTAATATAGGATTCAATCATTAGCACATAATCACATAATGAATCCTATTCTAGAGTTGACTCTAGACACAATACATACATGTTGACTGCTAACCGCAAGGTATCGCACAAGTAATATAATCCAGAAGTACGGATATCGATCCCACAGAGACAATGGATTTAATGACCAATTTTTAGAATTCTTTTGACCGGTTAACTACGAAAATGGTTTGAGAGTTTTGTGACCAAAATAATTAAAAGTAACCAAGTAACAAATAAATTAAGTAATTAAAATCAATAAAGTAAAATTAATTAAAAGATGATTTTTGTAAATAATAAGAGTAAAGGTCCAAGGGTTGATAATTCCGAATAAGAATATAAAATCATGAACAAAGAATCGAGCTATTCTGAAATATCGAATCCCGCTCTCTCGAGCCTCAAAGACCGAAATGATCACAACTCAGTTGTATTGCCAAAATTATAGTTCTGGCTAGTCCAATGCACCCATAGCTCTCTCTCGAGTTACCACAGATAAAAATAAACAACTAACCAATTTATAGGCAAATTACTCACTCTCGTGTTATAATAAACCTAGTCCAATGATTAAATGGTATTTATTAAGCAAACCCTTAAGAACACATATTCGTTAACTCACTCTCGTGTTATTAATTCATACGTTGTTGATTAACTGATCTATCTTAATCACACTCTCTCGAATCAATAATTAAAACATGAAACAATGAATGAATGGATCAAAAACATTCATACATGAAGAATATTAATCAACACCAAATTTCAACACCTATTAATTAATCGATAATTAACTCACTCTCGTGTTATTAAAAATCAATTAACCAACTAATTTGTGATTATGAAGCAAACTCAAGATTACTTAAATTCCAACCCACTCTTGTGGCGTTGTCCTTTAAGTTTCCGATAATTTAGATCTATTTGATTAACAATTTCTCAATTAGTTAACTAAACATGTATCATGAATCAATTTCTCAATTTAACTCAAGCATTAAGTTCAATAATCGAAACACGATAAATCACCAAAATATCCAAGGCCAATCAATTATATAAATAAACGTTCATATCAACCATCGAACTAAAGGTTTAGTTACCCATTGTCATATGAATTATAATAATGGATAAGGTATACCTTGAGTACATGAGAAAATAGAAGATAGAAATAATCTATACTAAAGAGTATTTGTAGTGGCTAAGCCTAAGTCTACACTAAGTTATGATCTGATTTCTCTACACAAATGGGGTCTATTTATAGAGTTATTTGGAGTGGAGTTCAAGCCAAAGATGTCATCCTTCCATATGAGTCTTGAATCATAATCAAGTTGAGAATATCTTCTTTCCTTTTAAAGTGGAGTAATGATCAAGTCCTTCCATAATCAACTTGAGTGGACCAATCTTTAACTTGTCTTGTTTCTAAAAGAGCATAGCTTCTTCCCTTAATGAGCTTTTATCTTATTTCCAAAGCCCACTTCTTTGTGAGCAAGTCAAGAAAGATCACTCTCTTAAGTGTGAATGCAATATTCTGCTGATTATGGAAGGTCCGATGTGATAACTTCAGAATTTCGTTACCTTATTCCAATGCGAACACAATTTTTGCGCATATCCAGGTGTCAGCCGGCCCTTGGCCGGCCTGATGTCGTGGGCCGGCTGAAGGCCGGCTGACCTGCTGGTCTTTGATTCTTGACCGGTTCGATTCAACTCGAACCGGTTGGCATTGGGTTTGGCTCTGGTTTTCAGAATTCTTCCGGATTTGACTATTTGACTCTGTTTCAATCATAAATACCCAAAAATGATAAGATTTAATATTTATCCATAAAAACTACAAAACACGAAAACCTAACATATAAGCTCTTATTTTACGCATAAGTACTAAAAACTAACGAATAAATGCTATAAAAGCTACGTAAAATAATAGCTTATCAATACACTTATAGAACATATTCAAAACTCGTCATATTCGTATATTTTCTTCCATTTTAAATTGTAACATCTTTTCTTTACTTAACTTGATCAATTCATAGCTCGTTTAACATTACGTATCATTACTTTTTCAATGATTCGGAATGTCCTTGTTTATGTATTAATGTCCGTTTGAACCAAATATGAATGTATCGATCAAAATAGGCCGTAAACGCCCATCCCCCTATTGTCGTTACAGTGCGGTCGCATATCATGGGCTTTGCGTTCACACAGCGGCTGTGCCTACACACAGCCCCGGGATTTACTCCCCGGGCCTCTCTGACCACCTTTCGACCCTCAAAAACGTCCATACACACCAATTAAATAAAACCCAATCCGCATCCAAAACGTTATTAATGTGACGTTTTGATTCGAATTACCTTAAAATAAAAATATAAACTTATAAACATCGATTCGAATCTAAAAATTGCGTTTATTACCTTGATTATGTGCGGACTATCGAATAAATCAGAGTTAGAAACGAGAAATTGATCGAACAGAATCAAACCCTACGTCACCACTGCCACTTCGTGCGCTGGAGAAGAAGATAGCAAGTGAAAATGAGTTTCTGGACAAACTCATTTCATTTGCATCTTCTGTATATATATGGGGCTAATCCTCTGAAACCACTCCTCTTTTAACCCCAATTCTTTTGCAACCTCACGTTGCAAAATCATTAATTTTACCCAAATTATGGCCTTTCGGTTTCAATTGCACCCGCAAGCATCAAATTAACCTCTTTTCACTTGAAAAAAGTCCAAATCAATACTTTATATTTTAGAATATATACTAAATAGGGCTTAGTGTTATATTTAAATTAAAAAACTATTCTTTTCAAATATTAAAAACTTAATTATAAATTTTTATCTAATACAAATAAATATTATTATTTTATAAAAGTTCACATCCGATTTCATTCGACCTTGTCGTCTTATTTGATAATTTATAGTTAATTAAATTAAATTTTTTAATATATTGTTTATATATAATTAAATTTTAATTTAATTAACTAAAAAATTAATAAAAATCCTCCGCCGACATATTCCAAACCACCGTCAGTTCGCTGCCGATAGTCCCCCGTTGTTCATCCTTCGAGCATGTCTTCTTCCTCCCATGGAAGCCGACCTCTTCGTTTTCCATCGGAGATGATGTGAGATTTGAAGGATGTGCAATACGTCTGCCGGTGATTGTGCTGAATTCCTCTACTAAACGAGGGTAAAGATAACTATATGAGTGAGCCTTGGGCTACTAGCCCCGGGTCCACTCTGATTAATCAATCTTCTTTTGTGGACGTCCGGTCGTGAGGAGAGCGTTTTGCACCATCAAGAATCTGCGTTACCTCCCCGTTCTCAGAGCTAATCGGAGGATTTAGAGCGCAGCTACCAAAAGCCAGTTAGCTCTGAGAACATTGAAAGTAAAGGAGATTATGTGGTGTATTTCTTGCTAGGGGAATCCCATCTTTGTTTCCTTTTGACTTTTATTCTTTTATTCTCTCTTGCTTGTGGATGCATTTATGGTTGTTTTATTTTGCCTTACAGCTATTTCTGTCATCGTGATGTAATGCTCCTTAGAATTTGGGCGTCAGTTACGCTTCATTTGTTTTTAGCGGTTTCTCTTATCCACGTGGTCTGTCATCTGAGATTCTTGCTTTAAAGATATGTCATTTTGGTTCACTCTTTTCTTTTTATGCTTTTTGTCTTTTTTGCCCTTCTCTTATATTTCCAATTGTCGTTTTTTGGTTTGTTCTCTTTTATAAATAGTGCTTCTTCCGAGATCATATCTCTTTTCTCTTCTTTTACTCGCTTTCTCCCTGTTTCTCCTGACGAGGCTACTATCAATGGAACCTCGAACTCGATAAACAGAAAGTCGTTTTGCTTGGTTAAAGGTTATGGATAGCAAGTTGTGAGTTTATGTTTGTACTGTCGTTTATTAATACTGCAAGATTTTATAAAATACTTTAAATTGCATTTAAACGTTTTGAAACCTTATATATAAATAAGATGAAACAAGCTAACTATTGGGCATCAATAGAACTTTGTGTACATCAGTTAAAATAAACGCAATAAACATAAGCTATCAATGGTAGTACATTATGTATCCATAATGTACAACCAATAACGAATAAGCTATGAATGACAATACATTATACATCCATAATGTACAGCCTATGATAAGTAAGAAGTATATCTATTAAAGATATAATATAAACTGATGCGAGTTGAGCTCGGTGTTCTATCTCGGGACTGCATCAGTAAGTGATTAATGCAAGATAAACTCGGTGAACTATCTCGAGACCGCATTAATCGAGATACGAGGATGACTCGGTGGAACTATCTCGGGGCATGTATCTCACCCATTTTAGGACTAACAAGTAAGCTTTGAATGAATACGTAAGAAATACGAAGTGAATAAGAAACATAATGTATATGAAGCATAACGATTATAGGGTTTCATCTGGTTCAGTATTTGGATGCATAAAAGGTATTTGTTCTTTATTAATTACTTCAGTATTGTATGAACTCACTCAGCGTTAGGTGACCTCTCCCACAGTGTCTTATTTCAGGTGAAAGTATTTTGAAGTATTGGGCTTCCATTCGTATTCCGGAAGTCTACAATTTTTTTGAACAGAAGTAAGCCTTACTTCCTAGCGCTGCAGTAGTCAGTAGACGTCAGTATATGAAAATGTTTTGATTTTAAACGGCTTTGATTGTTAAACTCTAATATGATTTGTATATGTTAAAGGTTTATGAAACCTTATTTTAATCTGTTTGAATCCTGCACCAATTACCCATGAATGGAATTGGTTTTTATGATGTGGTTTGAGACAGGGCAATGCTGAAATGATGTATCACATTGTAAGACCCTAGTTTCTAAGATTTGTTCCGCATTGGATTTCAGAAAGAGATATGGTATTTTGATATACATGATTGCATTATTTAAAGATGTCTTCTTTGAAAACGTTTATGGTTGTTTTGCGAACAATTTATACTCGTTTTTAGGCTTGCTACGGGTTTGGAGCTACCACTCCCATTCCCTAGCGCCGATCTCGGCTTGATATTTCGGGTCGTGACATGTATAACTCTTCTGAACTTCTTTTCGGTGGGATGTTCATGAAAAACCTTATCACAAATTCATGGTTTAGCTGTTTCCAAGTTTGAATGGTCCCCGCTCTTAGGCTATTGAACCATCGATGTGCTGTGTTACTAAGGGTCGTGGGAAATGTTTTGCAGAGTATCACATCAGTTACATCCAGGAGGAACATCTTGTTGTATAATTTTGTGACGTGGTTTTCAGGGCACCCCGCTCCATTAAGTTTGTCAAAGTTTGGTATCTTGAACCTTTCTGGTAACTTCTCAGCAAGGATTTTGGCGGCTAATGGTGACTTTCCTCGTGTAGGGCTTCTAGTGTTGATGTGCTCCCTAGCCTTATCTTCTGTTGCTAATTTCATGGCTTCCGCTATTAGCCTTTGTACTTCTAATAGGTCCATTCCTTCCATTGCTATCTTTGATTGTCTTCTTCTTCTTGTCTTCGGGGTGGCTTCTTTTATTTCTTTGTTCTTGTCCCAGTTGTCCTCCACTTCCTCTTTATTTCTTGGCCCTTCCCTGTCCTGATCCGTTGGTCATGTCGCCCCGTCACCAGAGGTTCCTCCTTCTCTATGCTATGTCCTCTTGGTCTTCGCTCATTCTTCTTCCGGATGTCCGCGATCTAAGCGCGTTGGTGGCTTCCTCTATTACCGTTGCTATGTCTGTTTAGAACCGCCTCATAGCTCCATCAATAGTCTGGTTAATCACCTCTTGTAGGGTAGGGTCAAAACTCCCTCCTTGCTTAGTCTCGGGCGTTCCGAATCCCTAGAAGTGAATCGGAGACGTACGTCCTGGCGGGGGTGGAGGTACTATGGTGTAGGAAGTATCGCCAGTTGTTTTTTGTAGGTTTGGGTTGAGCGGGCCTTTTTCTTTGGTTAATGGGTTTGGTGGGTTTTTATTGGTTTCCGTCATCTTTGGGATCCAATCACTAAATTTATATTGCGAACTAGGTTCCCACAAACGGCGCCAAATGATGGATCTGGAGATGATGTGAGATATGGAGGATATGCGTTACGTCTACCGGTGATTGTACTAAATTCTTGTACTAAACGAGGGTAAGGCCACTCCGATGCTTAAGTTAGTGAGGTTTAGATATAAGGTATATGATCTGATGAACGTAAATCCTAAAGTAGCGAGATCGTTACCTTTTATAGATTTTCCCGTGACCCTTTACTTCTTAGCGATGTGGGACTTTGTGTTTTCCTAGTTTTCCATCAAGGACTATTTTGAATATTAGTTAAAATATGAACTATTGAAAAAACAAAAGGTCAATTGGATGCTTGAGGGTGCAATTGAAACTGAAAGACCATAATTTGGATAAACTTGGTGATTTTGCAACATGAGGGTGGGGCTAAAAGGTGGGGAGAGAGGGGGGGGGGGGGGTTCAGAGAATTAGCCTATATATGGCTAAATATCACTTTAGTCCTTGATGATTAATTAGTCACTTTAACCCAATTACTTAATTGTCGACTGTAAACAATTATTATAACTGTCTCATAATTTCATGAAATTTCACCGATAAGTTCTTAAAATTATATCGCGGATATTAGTATTACAAATATTATCCCGGAATTTATATTTTATTTTATATTAATTTTTTAAGATTTTCCTTGGTCCCGCTCAAACTCACTTTAGCGGATAATATTTTCCGAACATAATTATTATTTCTCGATAATTAAAATATACCCACTTCGGATATATTCTTTAATATTTTAACCTAAATTTGAATTTTCACGACTCAAAAGTTATTCAATTAGGACACGTGACATGATTTAACGATGTAAAAATTGTGGGGTATTACACAGAGCTAAATGTTCAGGGAATATCTAATTTTTGAGGAAAATCACACCAACACTCCTAGCGAAACGACAATATAAAATAATATGAGACTGCATTTTTACCATACCGCAAAATGAACATAAATAATTCTCCACTGAGATAATAAAATGGGTCACCGGAAAATTAAGAGAGGAAATCCTACTGCGAAAAATAAGTCAAATAAAAAACTTAACACGAGATGGTACTCAAGATTTTCAGACACGTTTAAACGGAAGAAGAGAAACAATATTTTATACTCTCTCCGGTCCATAATATTTGTCACATTTAGCTTTGACACAATAACTAAAAAACAATTAATATGTCTTAATTTGTAAACACTTTTACTAAGTTAACTATACATTTTGAAACTTGTTTACATTTATGATTATCATTTTCATTTGTTTATTGTATTCTTTCAATAAATTAATGGGGAGCAAATATAGAAAAATAGCAATTAATGCTATTTTGATATTCTAACATGACAAATATTATGGACCAAAAATATTTTTCAAATGCGACAAATATTATGGATCAAAGGGAGTATATTATTAAGAAGAGAAACTATGTAGTTGTCATTAATATATGACAAAAAGCTTATTTTTATGATTAGCATTGAACTAAAATAATGAGTTGAAACTTTTCGTTCATTTGAACTAATTAATTGAATTGGAGCCAATTAGAAATTTAAGCATATATGCCATCAAGTTTTATAAAAATATATGAAAAGCTACCATTCATAAAAGAGAATTTTATCTTATAAGTAGTACTGCTTTTCACCACTATAAGCAATATGTATATAATGCAGTGCATTGTTGCTGCCCACAAGATTAAAAGAAATTGTGATAAATGTTTATTTCTCCACTATAATCAGCTCATGATATGATTATTAGGATCCTGTAATTTTCAAGTTTTTAAAAAGGATTAATGTTTTAAAAGTATCAATAGTTTAAGGGTGATGTCCATTCTAACAATATTTTCAAAATAGCTTTATTTAGACTGATTTCGTGCTGTTTATGTTAAATATGATTATTTAAAAAAATTAAATTTTACCAATGTCAACATATTTATTCACAAATGTTGACATGTCACCTAAAAATCAAACCAAACTATTAGTCATTAAAACTCGGTTGGTCTATTTTTTTTCTTTTGGTTAAATGCCATAAATGATTCGGTTTAAATTTTAGTTGACATGTCAGCATTTGTTGTTAATATATGTTGAATCAATATTTAAAAATGACTATAATTAACACAATATATATAAAAACGAGCTAAATGAAGTGATTTAAAAATATTAGTTAGAATTAACTTCATCCGTAAACTACCAATAAAATATTAAGCTTTTAAGTGTGTGGATAAGAAAATTGAGGTGTTTTTCTTCTATCTTGTGTTTTATTCTTACCCTAGTATTAATTTGTTGTTGCATACTAATGGATATTGTTGAGTATAAAAACTTGCAAATGCTTTAATTATTTAATTGGGTGGTTCAACTTACTTCTTGAGGAAGTGGATTCAAGAAAGCTACATGGTTTAACTTATACAACAATAAATGAATTTCAGAATGGTAGACTGTGGAAAATATTATATTTATATTTAATTAGTGTTTTAGAGACTCGTGTGTACTAATGCTCAATTATAATAGTCAGAGATAATTTTTTTGTTTTGGATAAATATAATATTCTCTCTTTTCTTTTTCCTCTTAGATAGAAAACCTTAACTATCAATGATGTATTTTTACCGTTGGCGGTAGCCATTCATTTTTTTCCTACTATATTTACATAAAATAAAATAAATAACCGATTTTTTTCATTTTTTTAATTTTGTTGGTAAATTTATCAACGAAACCCATCATACCAATATATATCAAATCAAAAATCAGAGATAAATTAAAAAAATTCAAGACTGAAGATCAAATTATTTAAAGGTTATATTAATTTTTTTATTTTTCTTTTATTTTTTATACTTTTTATTAGAGAAAATAACAGAAAACCCAACAAAAATCTTTCTCTTTTCACTAATTACAATTTAACTTATAATGTTTTCACTGTTACCACTTCATAAACACCAACATTCTTCATCTATTTTCAACCACCACTACTTGATCTTCAAGGCTACACGTGTCCAACGAATTTATCCTCTATCTTTCTAATTCCTTTCATATATTACGGTTCATGCCACCGTGCTTTTGACCTTCATCTCTTTGCTTGGCCGGAATTCACAGCTGATTTTTTTGCCGGAGTTCAACCACCACCACTTGAATAAATTCCTGTTTGTATTTGTGTATATATCAACAGGTTATGAGTATACATCCGGCGAAAAAGCTTCGTATTGTTCTATTGATGCCTACAATAGAAGGTTTTCACTAGAAGATTTAGGATATGTTTTTCCATGGCTATTTAGGAATTATATGAAACTAGGTCGATGCCCGCGCGGTGCGCGGCTGATATTAAATAATTTTAACTTTTTATGAAAATTATTTTAAATTGTGATTTATAAAATATTATTTTAAATATATATATATATATATATATATATATATATATATATATATATATATATATATATATATATATATATATAAATTAATTTAATGTTATTAACATAACTTTAAATTACTTCATTTATATAACTTACATCAAATTAAATTATCAATTTATTAATATCAATCAAATTAAATGATCAATTTATTAATATCAATAAAACTATTTCATTTATTAATATAATTAAATTTATTTATTAAAATTTTTACAGAAACTCAACATACTAAATACTTATTAATGTTTTTAATATATTAAAACTCTTGAAACTCATGACCATTTAGCTTTTAATATATATCAGCTTAAATGCAAGTAATTAATTTTAAAAAATATATTATATTTTATAATTATGAATAACATTTTTAATCTCTTCAAATTTTATAACTTCAAAACATCAATAAAATAAATGGATTTTGTAATTTTTAAACATCAATAAAAACACCTCAAATTTCATAACAATAAATTTTTTATGGTTCTATAAATATAAATTATAGTTAATTAAATTATATTTCAAAAACAAATCTTATTATTAAAATAAAATTTTGTAATTAAAAAAATTAATTTATATAATATTACTTTAAGTATTTATACTGTTCAATTAAGAAATTTCTTAATTTACTGTATTTAAATTAAGTTTAAAATGATTGATATAGAAAGTCTTTATTTATATAACTTACATTCAATTAAATTATTTAATTTATTAATATAAATACATTTTATAATTACATATTACATATATATATATATATAGTTGAAAATAGATTAATTGTATGAACGGTTAAAATTTCATAATTTAAATAAAACATAATTGGCAACTCCAAATTGAATTTTCTCGCAAAAAGCAAAACACTCCATCAAAATTATTATTTTAGATCATACAAACATAACGGATTAGATTTTAGAATTAGAATGTATAAAGAAGTTGGAAAATGTAAAATCCAGACATTATAGGGATCCATCTCCTACAATTATTTCTCTAAATCCTAATCAACAGCAGCTAACCAACAGCAGAAATTCTTAATAGAAGCATAATATGTATAGTGAAAATTAATGTGAGTACCACCAAAAAAAACTGTAAAAGAATAACTAAAAAAGAAACACAATAAAGGTCAAAATCAACTAATTACAAAAGCCACAAAACGATAACACATTCAACAACATTAGGCATAGAGCAAATTATTTAGAACATTTTGTTTTCTTGTATAAACTTCAACCAGATTATTTGTCTTCAGAAATTATAATCAAAAAGCAAATTGATATTTGTAATTTTGGTACAATAACTTCAAATTGTCCTTTAGGCTTCTATAAACCTTGCTGTGATTCATCAAATGAAGTTGAAAAAACATGTCATATTCAAGATTCAGACTTAAATAATGTTCAGATGTAGTTCAAATTTTACTCGACCTCAATATTTTCAATCTCATGTGTAAACCTTTCCTGCAAATTACCTGTGTCATACTTGAAATCTTAGACAGGTTTTCTTTTTTGAAGAATTTCCTTACATGATAAGAATATACGGTGCCCGATAAATACAATTTTTGTATACCTATTAAGTTTAGCACATATCTAAATTCAGGATAACAAATTGAAAAATAGTAGAAAATTTAAAGAAACATCACTTTCAGCATAAACAGATCATGAATTGAATAATTACATTACAGTTATTTACTCAGCTATCCTAGAAGCCACCAAAATTAAAAAATAAAGGGTTAAATGCTAATTCATACACCAACTTTGACCTAATTTGCAATTACAACATAAACTTTAAAACTTGGCAATGTCAGTAACCAACTTTACACTTTTGGCAAATCGGTACACCAAACTCAAAAAACACTAACGTGGACATTGTAATAAACCGCCATTTGTCGTTTTATGATTGGTCGGTGTACCAATTTGCCAAGAAATGAAAGTTGGTTACCGACATTGCCAAGTTTAAAAGTTTATGTTGTAATTGCAAATTAGGTCAAAGTTGGTGTATGAATTTGCATTTAACCCAAAAATAAATGAGATGAGACAATACTTATAAAGTTCATGCTACTTATATATAGATTATATATTGCTGAAATAAATAGAGCAATGGAAAAAAGAATATCAAAAGAAAAAAACCGGTAGAATAGAAGAACTTACCTGAAGGAAGACGAAGAATTTGTTTAAAGAGAAACGGTGGGATAAGAAAGTTAAAGAGTTTAAAATATAATATAAGACAGAGAATTTAAAAGCATCAACATGTGTTTAAGAAAGTTGAGATTTATAAGAGTCCACATAGCTGAAATAAACAATGGAATATAGAAACTCAACAATTTCTACCGGAATAGGAAGCTGAACAGATTAAATTTTGTGTTTAAGAAGAATCCACATAGCGTACATGGAGAAGTCCACATGGCGAAATATTGTTAACTTTCTTTTAGAGTTCAGGATTATAGTATAGTATAGATTAGAAAAAGAAAATGATATTTTATTTTTTTTAAATTGTCATTATTCTTCTTGATTTAATGGTGTACATATAGCACTTGAATTTATGTTTCAGTTGCTAATTGTTCAATTCAAAAATTTTAATTTATGATTTAATGGATGTTTTTAGTTTTTGATTTTGGTGAATAATTTCACGGTTTGGTTTGGAGCTACTAATTATGACACTCAATTTTTTTGGTTTGGGACTGCTAATTATGACACTCAATTCTTTTTCATTCTAAAATGATTATTTAATTAAACTTTTATTTAATTAAATATTAAATATTTATATTAATGTTTTTTAAAAAAACTCAAATTATTATAATTTATTTATATATTTTAATTATAGAACGAATCAAAAATAATTTATTCTACATAAAATTTATAAAAAAATTAATTTTAAATTTATAAACTATATATTAAAATATACTATTGTCAAATTACGTTGAAAATTGAAAAAATTATCAAACATATAATTTGATACATTGCTGATATATATTTGATACATCAGTGATACATATATGATACATTTTCGATATATATATATTTGATACATTTCCAATACATATACGATACATCTCAGATACATATGCGATATATATCAAAAATTGGTCCATCTTCAAATATTTGAAATTAAAAATAAAAACACCCATGATACCAAAATTTAAACTTTTCTACCATATTTCCATAATTATCTCAACAGCCAAGCAACCCCCATATATGTATTTTATTTTTTGACTTTAATTGTAATCTAATTTTTTTTTTATATATGATGGATACATCTCCGATACATATTTGATACATCTTCCATACATATTTTTGATACATATCTGATACATCTTTGATTCATTTTTGATACATCTTTTATTCATCTCCGACACATGTTTGATATATGATCGTTCAAACACTTTTTCTTGTGTTTTAATACATATTTGATACATTTTTAATTATTATCTGTTCTTTATCAATTTAATTAAATCAATCGACAAATTTGATCGGTTTGACATATAATTTATACATGATATATACATTTATTTATATGTATTTTATAGATACATCATAGATACATAGTTTATACATGATAAATACATTTTTACTACACAATTTATACATGATAGATACATATTTGATACATTAATTGAATTAACTAATTAATTTGATTGGTTCGTTTTTATATTTAGAAAATCTTATAAACATATATGTAATAATACTAATTAAAATGAACTAATTAGTTCATTTTAATTAGTATTATTATATTTATGATTTTACATATATTTGATCGGTTCATTTTCATGATTTTACCGAAAGTCCAAGGTGGAAGAAAGGGAAAAAAACGAGTAGAAGTGCAAAATATTCGATAAATATTTGATACATCTCAGATACACAATAGATACATCGCTGATACATAATTTATACACGATAGATATATTTTTAAATGTATTTAAATAGATACATGATAGATACATTTTTCCTAAATTTATATACTGTATATTTTTAAAAAATATATATTTAATAGATACATTGCTGATACATATTTTATACATGATAAATATATTTTTAAAATATATAAAATAGATGCATTGTTAATACAAATTTTTAATTATTTTATTTTGTATTTTTATATTTTTAAAATTTGATTATTTTTTTAAAATATATTTATATTTATATTTTTAAAATTTAATTATTTTATTAAATATATTTACATTTTTAATATTAAAATTAAAATTTATATTATATATAATAAATAAAATAAATTTTAAATATAATTTAACATAAATATTTCATATTTAAATAAACATTTATTAAAATAAAAAACAATTACTTAAAAAAGCACGCATGCATCAGTTTAGTACTGATGCATGACTTAGTAGGGCTGACCTATGTGTCAGCCCTACATGGCCTGACGCGCGTCAAGTCAGACCCACATCAAACCTGACGCGCATCAGTTTTTTTAGTAATAGATTTTTTAATATAAAAATATATATTTAGAAGAAAAAAAATCCATGTGTCAATAGTGGATAGTTTCTATTTATTATTGTAGAGAAAGAAGAAAGAATCTTTAATAATACACGTATCTCTATTCTAATGGAATGGTTCTAATGAAAACTTTTTGTGTTTTATGGTAAGAATGATAAATAGGTGATATAAGTGGTAATGTGTGTAAATGCATGTTACTTTTGTTGTATTTTTGTGATTTACTCTTTTTATTATGGTGATGATTATTTTTTTTTTTGAAAATTTTGTTGCCTTTATATATCAAAAGATTTTTTGTCTTTCTATATCGAAAGATATGTTTGTTGTTTTTTATGAGGTTTTGGTGAGATTTTTGTTAGACAACAAAGAATTGGATTCTTACGATTGTAGAACAGTTATGTAATTTTAATTTTAATTTTATAAGGCAATCTGCGAACAAAACTTTACTTCTTATTCTATGTCAGGTTATTAGAAATAGTTATACCCTTTTTAAATTCTTACACTTGTAATTTCTTGATATTAATAGAATATTATTTTGATTGTCAAAAAGAAAATATAATATTGCATACATAATTTTTAAGAATGTACTAATGCTCAATGATGATAGTCAATGATAATTTTGCCGATTTTGAATGAATGATTTAAAAACTTTTTAAAATTTCCTGATCAATTTATATTTTGTTATGAATAAATTATAAAAGTTTATTTTGGTCTTTCGTAAAGTATTAGGGCTTAAATTGTAATTTTAACTATCTGTTTATAAACTTTCTTTTAAATTGGATTTAATTTGTCATTTATAACTTAATTGAAAAATTTAGACAGTTGTGTCAAAAAAAATTAAAGTTTTTTAATCAATTTACTTTTTTTATAAAATATATTTTAAATGTCTTTTTAATCTAAATTATTGATTAACCATTTATTAACTAACAGTGTACTAAAAACACAGTCATTGGTATACTTTTAGTACACCATTGGTTAAATAGCAAAAAAAAATAAATTAAACAACAGTTAACTAACGTTTTTATTAATAATATATTCAAAATAACATTTATTACAAGTTACTAAACGGTTTACCTAATGCTAACTATTGGTTCTCATAAGCATTTCTTTAAACACTTAGACTGCAGGCAGTGCAACACCAAAAATTGAACCACCATCACAATCACCACCGTTGTTCACAAAAAAAAAACCAGTTAACTAACGATTAGTTAAATAGCAACAAAATAAATTTTATTACAAAAGGTCCACCACCTTTGGCAACGACAACCAGTTAACTAATGATTTTATTAGTAATATATTGAAAATAAAATTTATTACAAAGTTACCCAACGGTTTATCCGGTGGACATTAGTTTCCCAACACTAAAAAAAATTACAATTCTCATAAGCATTTCTTCAAACACCTAGAGTGCAGGCAAAACATTGATTCTATCTATACAATCACGACAATCTATTGTTAGAGAATTTTCACTCGCTAACTTGTAGTACTCGACAAGTCGAGGTCGAACCCACAAGGACAAGAGGTTTAAAGTGAACGAACACGGATTTTAAAATTCGATTCGGAAAGCAACAAGTAAATTGATTTGAAGTAATAACTACGAAACTTTAAAATCAATAAAATCAACAATTTACTACTAAGCAAGCAATTAAATAACTAAACGATCAAATATTAAACGGGAAAAACAAATAGGTGGAAGGCGTTTAGAGGTTTCTAACTAGGTTTGAAAACGTTCCTAGGTAACCGGGGTTGATTTGGTAAATTGGTTTGGGTCAAGTCTTTCTAAAATGCCTAATCCGCTCTCTCGAGTCCGCAATTAGAGCTAATTGAAATTAAATTAATACCGCGAAATCTAAATCGCTCTCGCGTAATTAGATTTCGATGATACTAATTGAATCCAATCACGAAGCTAACCTATAACCGATTAAGCCCTAAACCGCTCTCGCATGATTAAGCCCTAATTAAGTGATTTGCTAATTCCGGGTAATTAAGTGACTCTCGCCTAATTAATTAACCTTTTAACCTAGGAATAGGGGATCAATCTATCATAGGCATTAAGCACACAAATCACTACAAACCCTCATACTCAATCAAACCCTAATCAACTGATAACAATCAACCTTCATTAATGTAACACCCCGTATTTTTTCGGCTTGTTACGATGAGTTTTTCAATGTGTTTTGGGTTAATGTTTGGTGGTTTAGTTCCTTGGAACTTTGGTTTAGGTTGCACAATAGTTATTTCGATGTTTGGGCTTGTTTTGAGTGTGGTTCGGGCCGTGTGGATCGACCTTGGGCTTAAGGCCCAGAAAATCAATAATTTTGGAAGCAGGGGGTGTATCACGGGCGTGACAGGAGCATCACGGTCGTGATACACCATCACGGGCGCGAATCAGTCATCTCGGGCGCGACGCGGCACTGTAGGGTTCGCTGTTTTGTTATAAATAGCTCCTTAACTCGATTCTTTCAGCCCTTTTTCATCCTATCAGACCTAATGCGACCCTACACTCAGATAAACCCTATTTTTATCATTCCTTTATGATCCTTGATGGTTTTTAACAATTGATTGGTGATTGTTTATCCGTTTTACGATTTCTACGCGTTTTGCTTGTGGTGTTCTTCGTTGGTG
Organism: Mercurialis annua; assembly: GCF_937616625.2. NCBI lineage: Eukaryota > Viridiplantae > Streptophyta > Magnoliopsida > Malpighiales > Euphorbiaceae > Mercurialis > Mercurialis annua. The sequence continues at coordinate 10,752,849 of NC_065577.1, forward strand.
TGATTGTGACTCTTGTTGCTTCTGGTCCAGACCCTTACCTAGGGTTTAATACTTATATAATCTTGTTATTCTCCATTCTAAGGTAATTATTTCCATCTCTTATGTATTGGTGAATCGTTGTCTTGTGTTTTGCGTAGAATTGCATGATTTAGGGTGTTTTGGAGTTTGGAACTTTATGATTAATGGTCTGAGATTTATGATTTGAATATTATGTTTTAAATGGAGTTTAATATGATTATAATATGATGTATCATGATTGGAATTGGATTTGCATGATTTAAACAACGAATTGGCTAATTCTAGGTTTGTATGAAATTGATTCGTTTAGGGATTTGTTAAAGTGTTGAATCTGAGTTATTTGGGATATTATGTGGTTATACTACAATAGCTAATGATCTTATGAGTTAGGATCTTGAAGTGAGATTTGGGTTTGATCTATGTTGTAAAAATCTCTACGATTTGCGAAATTGACAATTTTACGAAAGTTAAACGCTACGATTGCAAATTGGTTTCAAATGCTATACCTACTGATCTAATATTTTCTATATGATGTTTTGATGTTTTTAAATCAGTAGTAACATACTTTGGTTCATCGATTGTTGGTTTTGAATCGTTTGGCTAGTTTAGGCAATTTTCGGCAAATTGCCAAATTTGATTATTTGAGTGCTTTGCCTTAATATTGGTTTTGATCAAATTGTTAATGGATGTAAATACGTTTTATAAACTATTTTGGACATTTATAAAATGTTAGTTTTATCTTATGTTGTTTGGTAATCGATGGTTGAAATGGTATATAAGTTATGGTCAATTTTACAAAGGTGTTATGTATAAGTTAATATTTCAGATTTAAGTTTAAACCTTTAAAAGGTGTTTAAATCCAATTGATTTTATTTAAGGTGTCATTTTTAAGTGATGTATACTTTGGGTGAAACTTGCCAAGTGTTGGCAAGCTATGTGGCTTATTGCTTTTAAGGTTGGCATTGTTAAGCTAGGGATTGAGTTCTTACTTTCAAATGACTTTGGTTTTATTTAAGGATTGGTTTTAAACTCTGATTTTCACTTTGGCTTATGGTTGGGTCGGGTTAGACTTGGGTCGCCCGACTTGTTGTGTTGAGCTATACTGCAGTTAAGGCTAACACACTACTTTGGAAAACTCTTTGGTTTAAAAGAACTATTTAAGTTATGGAAAGGACTTCTGTTTTGCTTTTAAGGATAAGAACTCATCTAAGCTAACTTGCCTAAATTGTTTAAAGTGAATGATATGAATTCTTTGGTTTGTTTGGTACATGGATGTTTACCTTACTTGGGTTGTACTTTAGTTGTGTTCAAGATGCTAGTCCTATGTGAAGTTTAGTATTCTTAAAGTTAGGGATTGTTCGGATTTTGACTTATATATGTTTTAGACCCGTCCACTGCTCGTGCTTCGGAGTCTACGCAGGGTTAGCTGTTTGCCAAGTTTCACGTGGACAAGCAAGCAGTGAGTTTGTGCTTACTATTTACCGCTTTATTAAGTAAATTGTTATTTTAGTATTAAATATATATATTGTACGTATATTTCGAACTGTTTTTATATTATGACTTCTAGTTGGAACATGCTACCTAATGGGCATCATTAGGACTGCGTGCGCACCGGTAATGATCTGGGAAAGGTAATTATGGTAATGTGGTAACTCGGTGTGAGCATAGCTCTCGGGACCAAGTAGAGTAACTCGGTGTAGCTCAGCTCTCGGGACTCTGGTATAAGTGTGGTCAGTGGTAACTCGGTGTAGCTCAGCTCTCGGGACCAGACCTGTTGGATTATGTTTATTATTTAGAATTGTGGATTAGGGTTCCAACTATTATTCGTAATATCGTATTTAAACGTTTTAAACGGTTTCAAAGGTTTTCCACTTAATAAATGTAGATAGTGGTATAAACTCATCTCAGTATATCTGACCCCGTTGTTTTCCCAATTTTCTCCAGGGTTATGATCTGAGAGAGTCTGGTGATCTCCGCATTTACTTTTCCTCGGAGGTTTCTTTTATTTTTAATAAAACTATAAACTGTTTTATTCTTAGACCGCAGTAGTTACTAGACGTCTTTATTATTATTATATTTTTGTCGGATTGGTTCGACTGGTTTTATTGCTTTGGCATGTTATATTATTTACATTGGTTGATGATAAACCTATTTTAGGCTCGGGATTGAATAAGCATGTTATATAAACTGTTGAATATTATAACTGTTAGTTTTAGGCTGAAGTCTCGGTTGCCCCCGAGCATTGGTTTTCTGCAGGTTTATGTGTTTATGTGATATATGGAAGGCTAGCTATGGGTTTCGGTACTACATCACCCATACCCTAGCGCCGGTTGCGATTCATGAAAATGGGTCGTGACAAACTTGGTATCAGAGCTTTGGTTTCAAACCAAGGCCATTTTGCATGTTATGTGTTTACTGCTTAAAGGCATGTTAAGTGCTGTTGTTGTGTCATAGGATCTACTGCGGAATTAGGATTCAAGTCTTGTCTTTGAAACGTCATCTTTTGGTTTTCAAAACTTTCTACCTTCACCTATAGGAATGTTGAGTGTCGGTCTTATGTGTTACTGATGCTTTACTTTGGAATGTTTATTGCTTATACATTGGGTGATTTGTTGGCTGTTGTACCATATATGAGATATACTTTCGGTGATGTTTTGTTGGTGTTGTACCTTATATGGTGTTTACTTCGGGTGATGCTTTGTTGGCTGTTGTGCCCTATATGATGTTTACCTTGGGTGATTAGTTGTTGGCTTTTACGCCTTTGGATGATTTTGATTATAATTTGATTGCTTTCACCTTGTTGGTGAGTACAGTTTGGTTTGGTTGTGTTATTGAGTGCTAAATACGTTGGCACGTACTATGATACGTTAGGCGTTGGCCTTGTGTGGTTTCTAAAAGATTTCGTGTCAAATCTTTAAGCATGTTTTGTGGGTTTATGATGTTTGACCGCACGATGGTTTTATAGTTTTATTAAGAAAATTATTTTGATTTGGTTTTTATTTTGACACGAGGGCCGGATGAGCGGTCTGGTCATAGTACATTGAAAAATGTGATTTTTGGTTACTTTGCAAGTAAACTGAGTTTCTCGTATCTTAGAATCTTACGTTAGACTTGGTGTTGACAAACGGTTGTTTTTAAAATAATATTATTTATGAGCTTTTCCCACCGTATTGAGAGTTAATATTTTTGGCTGTTATTTTACCATGTTGTGGTATGTCGACGTTTGAAGCGTCGTTTGGTCATATATTTGGTAATTATGTTTGGCTTGCTTAAGTGTTTACAAAATGATTGTTTGAGATCAAAGATTTTCTCACTTAAAGATTTTGAGTTGATTTCGATACTTGGGTTGCTTGAGCTCTTATTTTGAAAAGGTTGAGATTGTTTTTTTTTTAATTTTATTTGAAAGACTTTTTCCGGATTTATAAATATTTTGAATAAGTTTTAAAAATGGTGGTTTTGGATTGACTTAGGTCACCCAAATTTGGGAGTTGAGCTTGGTAGTTGTAATGACTCGGCTAACTAGATGGTTTTATGGATTGAGATACTTTGGAAATTTTAAAGCAATTGTTTAATTGAGGAGATATTTTCGGATATTGATTTTGCTTTTAACCGTGGGGCTCAACTAAAATTTGGAAGTCTTCTAGTTGACTTTAAACTTCAAAATGAATTTTGATACGTACTTTTAAAAGATGATATATTATAGGTTTATTTTGTTACGGAGATTCGAAATTTATTGTATCATGTCTTGATTCGTCCTTTAAGTATGTTTGGGTTATTGTGCTTAATGGCATGCTTGGGAGGTTTATGGTTTGTATACCTCACATGTTCGGTTGAACTATGTTAATTGTTTTTGTTTTATCTCTTCGTGCGGAGTAGCACGTGAGATGAATTATTTCACGTGGTCATGGTTGGCTTACCTTGGTGTATGGTTTTATTTTATGAGTAGGACCATCATTTAGACCCTGTATTGCTTTAGTTTCGGTTTTGGATTATGCTGGGTTTGGTGTGTTATTTTGTGGATTTGAGATTTTGGGGTTTCGATATGAGTAAGATGAAGAAAGTGTTTCTTTGGTGGTTTTTGATTATCTTGGACAAAGATGTTGGAAATTCTTATTCGAAGAGATAGATCGGTGTATTAATACACTGGCGTTTTTCATCCAGATTGGATGATGCGATGCGGGAACTGGTGGTTTGTTTTGTAGAAACGTAGGTGATATATTGTTTTTCCTTGAGTTAAGTTTAAGCTTAGTGAAAGTTTTTTGTCGCATAAGAGATTTTATAGTAGTTATCGGTTTGAATTGTTATGTTAGTATCACATGATTTGGTAGATTGCAAGTAAGGATTGAGAAATGTTTTTGAGGTTATCGAGTGCACATCTCACAGAGTGAAACGTCTAGCAAATGTTATATTAATAAACTGATTTCAAATGAAACTTATTGAAAGTATTTGAAATGTTTTTATCACGTAATTGTGCCCAGACATATCATGAACATGCATTTTTGTATGTCACGAATAGGGGATTTCATTGAGCACTAAGTATGTTCACTAAATAATAAGAAAATAAGTAATTTGTACATGCCTAATAGTACATGCATCACGTGCATTGAAATGGTTAGAGTTGGATGCAACTATTTGGGGATGAAAGGTGTCATCACCCTGGCGCACAATTATGTAAAATGGATTTCGGCAATAAAGAATTTTTGAGAAAAATGTTTTGAAACAAACTCGCGAGTCACTTTGGGATAAATATATTTATAAGGTTGGATTTCAAATGATTTTGAAACTGTTACTGAAGGGTAGCTAGACAAAATACTCTGTGATGATGGTGGTGAATTGAGGATGATTATGTTATGAGTGATTGGTTTGTTGTATAACAAATTTTGTACTTGGTAGGGAGTAAGAATGAATATAACATTGCACTCGAGTTATTATTATAATAAGTATGATAGGATTTTGAGGTCGGTTTGGAAGGCCTTTGTGTTAGCTTACGATTTATGAATTGAGGTTATTAGATTAAGGGATTTGGTTATGCTCGACGTGTGTGTTTACGCCGTGATTTTAAAGGAAGTTTGTTTTTACATATTCGTTTTTGTATAATGTTTTGGTATACTCGTATAAAAATATTGTGTGAAAAAAAAAAAAGATTTTCTTTACAAATATTTTCTATTTTGACAAAAGGATAAATTTTTATCAAGCATTGATTTAAAGAGAATAAAAATTTTGTTAGTTGAACTATTTTATATATTTGCAAACTTATATTGAAACTAAGGTGTAACTCCGGAATTCAAAATACGGATATTTTGAAAATGTTGATGTGTTCACAAATTGGAGGTTTTTCCAATAGTAAAAGTATTTTGATTTTAAATATAAAAGGAGTTATAAGATATTAAAATCTTTTAAAGAGAAGTGGGAAGTTGTAATGTTTTGTGATTTGAACTATTTCCCTATAAGTTTGGTTTTGAGCATAACCAATGACCCGATTACGGCGAATGTGATCTAGGTGATCTCTTCTTAGCAAGGTTACAGTTATTTTTGGTGAAACAATTTTGAGAATTTTAGCTTGGTTCGGATTTATGAGTTAGTTGATTTGAGAATCGCGATGAGTAGGTTTCGACAACAAAGGTTGGTTGGTCAATACTGATTGTGAATTTTTGTTGTAAAAAAATTTGATTTCGCTTCATCTAATTGTTGAACCTTTTGTGTGCGGCATAAAAATTTGGTTTGTGTAAAAAAAAATTGTATGTATGTTGGTGTTAGTTACTTTGGGTAACTTCGGGCTGTATGTTTTCTTATTGTATGAGTGGAAGGATCTTTCTGAATTAGTCGGTTTGTATGTAACTTGGAGATTCGTTATCATAGGTTAAAGTGATTTATTCTTTGGAATATCAGTATGTGAGTATGTGTTTATTGATTCGTTAAGGTTGATGGTCTTGTCGAGCTTAGTCCTTGTCGTGTGTACAACTCGAATTTCATGATGTTTTAAAGTTGGCTGATTTATATTGACGAGAACCTTATCTAGTTAATTTTGGACTAGACCGTTCATTTGATATAACGAGTTATTTATATCTTTGATATGGGATAATAGGCGTAGAGATGTTAAGTAGGTGGCGAGGATTGCATGATGTTATTAATGGGGATTTCGAGGTTTTCATTTGAAGTGTTAGATTTTGGTATTGTAAGAATTGCGATTTGAGTTTCGGGCTTGTCCTTGCACCTTGTCAAGGTTGTCTTGATAGCTGTTAGAACTCGAACGAGTTTAGTAACCTTCCTTGTGAGCATGTTTAATGTTTATAGTTGAATAATCTTGGAGGTTTATATTTTGTTTAATCAAGTAATAGTTGGAGTATTGAACTGTTGAATTTATAATTTTGCGCATACGTGGTGTGGAAATTTGAGTTGTTGTTTTATGTAAGTGGTGATTTGAGTTATCATTCGAGGTACAACGTGTCGAGTTGTGGTTATGCAAGTGCGTAGGTTGATGAGTGGAGGAATGCCTATGGTTTGAGTTTTATTCGGTTATATAGTTGGGGAGTATACGTAGGGGACGAAGTCCATTATGTGGAATCGTTATCTTTCATTCCTTGAGGTACGTGGGGTTTAGCGCTGCTTCGAATGTTCGATGCTATTTTAGTACTTTGGATTTGTGTTATATGTTCTACTTTGGTTGCTTTGTGCGCGTATATTGTGTTTTGTGCTTTGTGTTAAAATCGAGGACGATTTTGTTTTTAAGTTGGAGAGAATGTAACACCCCGTATTTTTTCGGCTTGTTACGATGAGTTTTTCAATGTGTTTTGGGTTAATGTTTGGTGGTTTAGTTCCTTGGAACTTTGGTTTAGGTTGCACAATAGTTATTTCGATGTTTGGGCTTGTTTTGAGTGTGGTTCGGGCCGTGTGGATCGACCTTGGGCTTAAGGCCCAGAAAATCAATAATTTTGGAAGCAGGGGGTGTATCACGGGCGTGACAGGAGCATCACGGTCGTGATACACCATCACGGGCGCGAATCAGTCATCTCGGGCGCGACGCGGCACTGTAGGGTTCGCTGTTTTGTTATAAATAGCTCCTTAACTCGATTCTTTCAGCCCTTTTTCATCCTATCAGACCTAATGCGACCCTACACTCAGATAAACCCTATTTTTATCATTCCTTTATGATCCTTGATGGTTTTTAACAATTGATTGGTGATTGTTTATCCGTTTTACGATTTCTACGCGTTTTGCTTGTGGTGTTCTTCGTTGGTGTGATTGTGACTCTTGTTGCTTCTGGTCCAGACCCTTACCTAGGGTTTAATACTTATATAATCTTGTTATTCTCCATTCTAAGGTAATTATTTCCATCTCTTATGTATTGGTGAATCGTTGTCTTGTGTTTTGCGTAGAATTGCATGATTTAGGGTGTTTTGGAGTTTGGAACTTTATGATTAATGGTCTGAGATTTATGATTTGAATATTATGTTTTAAATGGAGTTTAATATGATTATAATATGATGTATCATGATTGGAATTGGATTTGCATGATTTAAACAACGAATTGGCTAATTCTAGGTTTGTATGAAATTGATTCGTTTAGGGATTTGTTAAAGTGTTGAATCTGAGTTATTTGGGATATTATGTGGTTATACTACAATAGCTAATGATCTTATGAGTTAGGATCTTGAAGTGAGATTTGGGTTTGATCTATGTTGTAAAAATCTCTACGATTTGCGAAATTGACAATTTTACGAAAGTTAAACGCTACGATTGCAAATTGGTTTCAAATGCTATACCTACTGATCTAATATTTTCTATATGATGTTTTGATGTTTTTAAATCAGTAGTAACATACTTTGGTTCATCGATTGTTGGTTTTGAATCGTTTGGCTAGTTTAGGCAATTTTCGGCAAATTGCCAAATTTGATTATTTGAGTGCTTTGCCTTAATATTGGTTTTGATCAAATTGTTAATGGATGTAAATACGTTTTATAAACTATTTTGGACATTTATAAAATGTTAGTTTTATCTTATGTTGTTTGGTAATCGATGGTTGAAATGGTATATAAGTTATGGTCAATTTTACAAAGGTGTTATGTATAAGTTAATATTTCAGATTTAAGTTTAAACCTTTAAAAGGTGTTTAAATCCAATTGATTTTATTTAAGGTGTCATTTTTAAGTGATGTATACTTTGGGTGAAACTTGCCAAGTGTTGGCAAGCTATGTGGCTTATTGCTTTTAAGGTTGGCATTGTTAAGCTAGGGATTGAGTTCTTACTTTCAAATGACTTTGGTTTTATTTAAGGATTGGTTTTAAACTCTGATTTTCACTTTGGCTTATGGTTGGGTCGGGTTAGACTTGGGTCGCCCGACTTGTTGTGTTGAGCTATACTGCAGTTAAGGCTAACACACTACTTTGGAAAACTCTTTGGTTTAAAAGAACTATTTAAGTTATGGAAAGGACTTCTGTTTTGCTTTTAAGGATAAGAACTCATCTAAGCTAACTTGCCTAAATTGTTTAAAGTGAATGATATGAATTCTTTGGTTTGTTTGGTACATGGATGTTTACCTTACTTGGGTTGTACTTTAGTTGTGTTCAAGATGCTAGTCCTATGTGGAGTTTAGTATTCTTAAAGTTAGGGATTGTTCGGATTTTGACTTATATATGTTTTAGACCCGTCCACTGCTCGTGCTTCGGAGTCTACGCAGGGTTAGCTGTTTGCCAAGTTTCACGTGGACAAGCAAGCAGTGAGTTTGTGCTTACTATTTACCGCTTTATTAAGTAAATTGTTATTTTAGTATTAAATATATATATTGTACGTATATTTCGAACTGTTTTTATATTATGACTTCTAGTTGGAACATGCTACCTAATGGGCATCATTAGGACTGCGTGCGCACCGGTAATGATCTGGGAAAGGTAATTATGGTAATGTGGTAACTCGGTGTGAGCATAGCTCTCGGGACCAAGTAGAGTAACTCGGTGTAGCTCAGCTCTCGGGACTCTGGTATAAGTGTGGTCAGTGGTAACTCGGTGTAGCTCAGCTCTCGGGACCAGACCTGTTGGATTATGTTTATTATTTAGAATTGTGGATTAGGGTTCCAACTATTATTCGTAATATCGTATTTAAACGTTTTAAACGGTTTCAAAGGTTTTCCACTTAATAAATGTAGATAGTGGTATAAACTCATCTCAGTATATCTGACCCCGTTGTTTTCCCAATTTTCTCCAGGGTTATGATCTGAGAGAGTCTGGTGATCTCCGCATTTACTTTTCCTCGGAGGTTTCTTTTATTTTTAATAAAACTATAAACTGTTTTATTCTTAGACCGCAGTAGTAACTAGACGTCTTTATTATTATTATATTTTTGTCGGATTGGTTCGACTGGTTTTATTGCTTTGGCATGTTATATTATTTACATTGGTTGATGATAAACCTATTTTAGGCTCGGGATTGAATAAGCATGTTATATAAACTGTTGAATATTATAACTGTTAGTTTTAGGCTGAAGTCTCGGTTGCCCCCGAGCATTGGTTTTCTGCAGGTTTATGTGTTTATGTGATATATGGAAGGCTAGCTATGGGTTTCGGTACTACATCACCCATACCCTAGCGCCGGTTGCGATTCATGAAAATGGGTCGTGACAATTAACAACCCCTAAACAAGGGGTTTAGCTACTAATCACAAACATACTAACAATAACTAACAAGCAAGAAATAAGAATAAACATGGTGTAGAGATTAATTACCTTGTAATAATTGAAGACCCAAAACATAAAATGGATAATGAAGAATAATCAAAATGAAAAGAACAATAATCTTCTATTAATTAATAACTTCAATCCACAATAAAGCTTGATAAAACTAAGAACAAAGGGAATGTACAAAGCTGAGAATTATGAACTAAGATGGGGGCTACAAAATTCTAATAATAGTGCATAACCCTAAAATGGAAATAAAGTGGTCTTTTTATAGTTCAAGGACAACAAGGGAATAAAAATACACTATATGACAAGTCTAAATGAGGTAGCCAATCAAAATAGATCACAAAATTGTCCACATGTGCCTTTTTAGCTCCAAATCACGTATCTTCATTAATGAGCTGTTTCTATCGAAATGAAGTGGTTTCTATAGAAACATGCTTAGGTGAAAAGCTCACTGGATGCATTTTTGACATGGTTTCTGAGGAAATCTCGATAGAAACCAATCTGTCTCGATCGAGACAGACGTTTCTGAAGAGGTTTCTGAGGAAGTTTTGATAAAAACAAGCTTAGGTGAGAAGCTCACTGGATGCATTTCTGACATGGTTTCTGAGAAAATCTCGATAGAAACCAATCTGTCTCGATCGAGACAGATGTTTCTGAAGAGGTTTTTGAGGAAGTTTCGATAGAAACAAGCTCTGACTTGATCACTTCTGCTTCTTCTAGTCTTGATTGCTCCAATTATGCTCCAAATTGCCCGATTCTCGCCAATATGTACCTGAAACACTTCGACATGAAAATGAGCAATAAAACACCTTTAATGGACACTAATCATGGCATAATCACATCAAAATAGACCCACATAATAGGTGTAATTCTACACCTATCATCTATCACCAACCTCCACAATGAACCCAACAAAACTCAAGAATCCAGCCACAACAAAGAACAGAACAAATCCAACCGGAAACCAAATCGGAGCCCCGCCGGACGGCTATTCCAGGTAGAGTATGCCATGGAGGCCGTAAATCAAGGCTCAACGGCAATTGGACTCCGATCTAAGACTCACGTAGTTCTCGCATGCGTTAATGAGGGTAATTCTGAGCTCTGATCTCGCCAAAAGAAGAACTTCAAAATTGATGACCACATCGTTGTTGCTATTGCCGGTCTCATTGCCGACGGTCGTCTCACGTGGTTCAACAGTTGCTTCCTCTCTGTTTACTTTTTGCTATCATGACTTTTATTTGAAGAAATTAGGTTATGAAAAGATTAGAAGAGCATTTGACATTTGTGTAAAATTCAAAGTATAAAAATCAAAAAAGAAAAGAACAAATTGTACTTTTTAAAAGAGAAAGATATGAACGTAATTGTCTAATAAGTTCAAAATTTGTAATATTTTATCTAATTAACTCATTACATAATCATTAACAAAACCCAAATTAGTAATTTTCTTATAATTGTTTATAATTGTAGGTAGTAATAATTGCAAGAGAAAAAAATAATCAAATACATTGCATCAAAATTATTATTATAACATATGGCAATCTCTTTATTTCTTAGAACAACAACTTTTGCTTTGATCTTATTGTGGTATTTATTATTTATTTTTATACATTTATTTTTTTATGATAAACACTTGTCACATTATCATACAATTTTTAATATTTGTTTTTTTATTGTAAAATGATTATTAATTTAATTTTTTTTAATTTGAAAAAAAAATTATTGTGTTATTTTTATTTAGAATAACTTTTATATTTTGTAATTTTTTATTTATATATACACATTTGTCATTTAAGATATTTATGTTTTATATTTAATTTTTTTATTTGGCTTAATAACCAAAAAATGTCAAACCTATACGTTTTGTGTCAGTTATAGCCAAAGCTTTAAAAATCACAAGATTTAGCCAAACCTTATATGTTCTGTTTGTTTTTTAGCATTTTTGAATCGAACCAATTTTTTTGACACCATGTCGTCCACGTCACTGTCAACTAAGTAATTGGCTGACATGGCAGCTAATATATTTAAATTAGATTTGGCTATAACTGACACAAAATGCACAGGTTTGATATTTTTTGGTGATTAGAGAAAATTTTAAAATCAAACTAATTTTTAAATTTAATAATTAATAAATTAATTATATCATTTATAAAATTCATATATATTTAAACATAATTATATTTTCTATTTAATAATAAATAAAATTAAGCTAATATTTTACTAAATCAAATAATTTATTTTATTATATATTTTAATAAATATTTAATTAATTTAATTAATAATAAAAATTAAGGGATAGTTTTAAATTTTTAGCCATTTAAATTAAAAAAATGAATTAATGTATTACTTAGGAATTAATGTTGAATTAAATTTGGTGAAAGTGTATATTGTTCATGATGATTCCGAACTTGATTTATTATTTTCAATGTTGTTGAAATCGTATTATGACTGAGCTTAGGTAATAAAAAAAGTTATTATGTGTAAATTAAGGTAAGTTTTCGGCTATGCAAACTAAAATGACACATGCGTCAATGCTTTATAAATATCGTGACTTCACTTTATAGAAAAAAATGATAAAAAAATTACACATATCCTTTAAATAAGCAATGATCTATTGAGTAATTATTTTTCCGTTTATGTGTGTGTAGTTGAATTATGAACACTGTCGTATGTTTGTTATGTATATTACTCTCAGGTTGTTCGTCGGAATACGAACAATTGGGTCTCAAACGGTGGCGGTGTCGACGGACCGACATTTGAAATTTTAAAAACATAATTTTTATAATGAACATGACATTTTTTATTTTTAATAAAATTTAAATTAATTATATATCCATCAAATATTATAAAACAATTTTATTAGAATTAATTAAGTTTATTAAAAATTAGAGTAATTTTAATTTGTGTTAAATAAAAAAATATTATTTTGTTAAATATATATGAATTTTATTATAATATAATTAATTTATTAAATATTAAATATAAAAATTAGTTTGATTTTAAAATTTTTTCTAATCACCAAAAAATACCAAAGTATACATTTTGTGTCAGTTATAGCCAAACCAAATTTAAATATATCAGCTGCCATGTCAGCCAATTGCTTAGTTGGCGGTGACGTGGACGACATGGTGTCAAAAAAATCGGTTCGATTCAAAAATTGCTCAAAAAAGAAACAGAACATATAAGGTTTGGCTAAATCTGCTGATTTTTAAAGATTTGGCTATAACTGACACAATATGTATAGATTTGGTATTTTTTGCTGATTAAGCCTTATTATTTTTCTATTTTTTATTTATATTACTTATTTAATGTTTTTTTTATCATACCAACACAATAAGTGATGGTTTTTAAAGTTAACTTCTTTAGTTTCCATTAATTCTTATTTTATAAAATAGATCTATTGACATCATTTTTTTATTACTTGTTGGTTTCTTTTTTTATTGTCCGTTGGTTGCTCGTTTGATGTTTATTGGCTGGCTTTTTGTTGATCGTTTATTACTCATTGTATTAGATATTATTTACTCTATTTTATTTGTTGCTATTTACCAACTAACATTATAAATATATTTTAATGATAAATGATGCTTGCAACTTCTCCTTTTTTTATGTGAAACATGGATAAGGAAGTAACTACAATAATTTATGACAAGATGATATAAGTAACTGAAAAACTGTCAAAGAGAAACTAAACGTGACAAACTGAAAAATACAAAAATTATGTCAAAAATAATTATTCTCCTTTTAAATCGAAGGTAATATAATTTTATTTCTATGCTCTCGTTGCATATGTGCATAATGTAAATGAGTAGTATGCGTCTTGAAAAAAATTATTTATATTTTTTTATTTGATAAAAAAATTTAAAATGATTATATATTATACTATTGACAAGTGAAAAATTAGACAAAAAATGTCAATATATAATAACTTTAATAAAGTAATAATAATTTATTAATAAAGAAAAATTAAAAAAAGTGACAAGTGTTTCGATATAAAAAAATGTGTTCATATATATAAAAAATAAATATTTAAAAATAAACAAGTGCCTTCTTAATGTAAGTGAATTTGTTAAATATTTTTATCATAATAATAGCATTATCAGAAACAATAAAATATGCAGTTGTTGAAATTTTGAATAGAGAAACAAAAGTTCATACATGTCAAGTTCTCTTACAGTAGTGTATTTTTGTAAATATAAATCAATGCAAAAAGCATAAAAATATTAATATAAGAGTCCATATGTATTACAATATCTATATAAAAATTGTATGATGAATTGCAATATTAAAGAGTGTATATTTGGTGAAATGTGACTCAATATAAAATGAATATTTTGGCAAAGTTAATCATTCAAAAAACGTATTTTGGCTATTGTGTATTTAGAAGCGTATAAATTCTAATGCTTGTATTAAATCAAGTATATGTGTGTTTTTTTTTTTGGCACAAATGGGTCTTATGAACCAAGAGGAGTATTATAAAAGGATGAAACTTATCCCTCATGTAATTCTATTTCATGGAATGCCCCAACAATCAATTTTGTCGTTAGACTAATTAAATTTTTATTTTTTAAAAGGGTTAATTGCAAATTAAATTACGAACTTTATCCTAATTTGCAATTACAACTTTAACATTAAAACTTGACAATATCAGTAACAAACTTTTATTTTTTGACAAATTGATATATTAGATCGGTATACCGATTTACAAAAAATAAAAGTTGGTTACTGATATTGCCAAAGTTTAAAATTCGTGTTGTGATTGTAAATTAGGGTAAATTTCGTGATTTATTTTACAATTAACCCTTCTTAAAATGATAAAAAATAAATAAAGAAAACATCTTAATTTTAACTATGATCATAATAATATTGAATATATTAATTTGCAGAGCCAATAGTACTTACAAACACATAATTGACAAATACTTTAAAAATTCTTACAATTAATGTCATATACTATAATATATTCTTATAGTAATTGCACAAAAACAAAATAATAAATTAAATCTCTATATATAGAAGAAGACATGAGCAGGATCAAGAGAAGGTGCAGGTGCTGTTGAAAGCTTGAGTTGGATGTTTCTTATCAAATTTACTGTCTAAGACTACCAAACATTGTGCTTGGTGATGGAATTCGGGTCTGATGAAATTTGAAAGGACCCGATAATGAGAGCTTAATTTGACCCGAATTAAAATGGGTAAACCGTTTCCTGATTCAAGCATGTCCTCCATGTTTCGTCCTGCTCCATACAATGGTTTATTTCTGGTTCCCACATTCAATTGGAATAATGTTCTACTTTGACTCTCACCATATAATTTGGAACCCTGCCACCCACATTTTGTATACAAATTAATTTTATGCACTATTTGGGAATCTATTTTAAATTTTAATAGATTTCAAATAAAATTTATTTATATATGAATTCGTTTGTTTGGTAATTTTAGAAAACTTTAATCATTCATAAAATATCTCTATCGTTTTTTATTTTCCAAATTTTCAAAATCAATATTATTCAATTTTATAAATTTTAGTTTCAATTATACCTATTTTTTTCAAATTAAAGTTTTTACGCTCTAAAAATAATTCAAATATATTCTTCATATGTACACGTAGACTAAATTCTTTGTCCTTTCAAAAATATTAAAGGCTTATCCAAACTACGTGGCAGATATAAAAGAGATATTTGAACCAATTTTTAGAGAAAAGAGAACTTATAATGAAGTTGGAATTATAGAAAGATTAAACTTGAGCTGCCAAGAGGTTAGAAGTGGACTTAGATATAGTTTACATATCATTTAGTCCGGACTTAAAGTTTTCGTCAATGATTATAAACATTCATTTTAAATTTAATTTTAGAAGCTAAATAAAACTAAAATTGCAAAATATGATTTTGACTATATCCATAACCTTGTAAGCATTTAATTTGAGTGAAAAATATATAAGTTAAAAGTTTGATTTTTTTTTTTTTTTTTTTGGATCATTTGCTAATGGAAAAATTGTTGAACTTACTCTTGACATAGCCAAAGGGAGACGATTGAAGAAGAGTTGAAGAAGAGGAGGGTGAATGTGAAGGCCAAAGAGCTTAGATTTGTTGTCAATGAGAAGATTGATAGAGAAATTGCATGTTAAGATGTTGGTGGTAACGCCAGTCCCGTCTATTCCTTCGCCCAATCCAAATTCTCTCATTCCTGCCATCTGCATGTGCATATAACAATTATTATTGGCTTTTTTCTCCTATTTTCTTTGCTTAGGGGTCACAATGACACCAAATTATTTATGGAGACAAACTCTCGTGGTTCAGACTTGTATAAGTCAATTCAATTGCAACTGGATTGAACCAAATTGGTAAATTAATGATTCAAAATCGAACTAAATTGATAAATTAATAATTCAAATCGCGCATGGGAATGAATTTATATAGTAAAATTGCACCAAATTGATTGATAAAACTCGCATTATGTATACGAATGTCATAATTTAAAAGGGGAACATATGTGTTATATATTTTGTTCATCTTCTTACTTCAAACAAATTCAGACATATCATATATATAATTCTCTAAAATTCAGATGAAAAAATGTGTTCAATCAAGATTATTATAATATACAATATAGTTTATAAAAAATATACAAAAGTTTGCTTTTCTTTCTATAAAGATGTGCTTCTTAAAAGCCGTGCAATAGTAGTACAGCTGTTTTAGTAAGGAAAAATGTATTTTTATATGGTCAAATGTTGTAAAAAGACCAACCTTTCACAAAAGTTTCACAAAAGTTCTAATCTTTCAATTTTATCGATTTTGGCCAAAAACTGATTATTTGGTTTCTTGAAATCAAATAATCTGTTTATAACCAAAATCGACAAAATTGAAAGGTCAGGACTTTTGTGAAACGTTTATAAAAGATTTGGTCTTTTTACGACATTTGACCTTTTTATTAAGTTGTAAAGAGGATAATTAATTAAATGAAACTTTTAAGAAAATGCTTATTACACGTAACCGTTGTTCCACGGTATTTTTATAAAAAGTCAATAAACATTAATAAAATTGAAATATTCAATGAGTAGTTTTTATTATTAAAAATTTTAATATTATAAACGAGTTATTAATTTGTTACAAGTATATAAATTATTCTTAAAAGAAATAATTAGGGCTTTGTTCAAAGATACTTGAAAAAATGGTCCACATGACAATTATACTCCTGAACAGTAACTTTTAGCATTTATACTCTTTTTTTATTTTTCAACTTACAAACATACGCCGTTGATGTTTTGTCTTTTGCTGCATCTGATTACACGTTCTTTCTTTAATTATATAACAAACCTATTCCTATATACATCTTATATTAGCTTTGGAAAAGTTATTAATTAGACTCTGACATATCTATTTTGATTGGCTACTTTTTAGATTAGTCTGTAGAGGGTTAACATTAAGAGAACCAAAAAAATTATTTTTCATCTCAAACATAATTTTTTTCTATAAACAAATTTGGACAGATTAAAAAAATAAAATTTATAAATTATATTTCAAAAGCAACAATTTTAAATAAAAGATAAAAAAGAATTACTAGTTTATTGGTTACTCTTTTAATATTGTTATTATTATAATAAAAATATTTAAATTTTCTATTAAAGATTTACTCTATTTTCTTTTAATATCAAAACACTTATTTATCTTTGAATATTTATTTTATTTTAATATGACAACACTTGTCATATCCATTATAATTATATTTTTTTATTTTTCTCTATTAATATATAATCAAGTCACTCAATATTAGTTTTGTTTTTTAATTTTACAATTATCAATAATCGAATCTCTTTTATCTTTTATTATATTTAAATATCATCTATTTTATTTAATTAAATATTATTTTGTCAAGTAAAAAACATAACTGATATTTTTAAGATGTTTACTACTCATTTATATTATATATATGCGCTATGCGAATATAAAAATAAAATAAAATTATGATTGATTTTTAAAGGGGGATAACTCTTCTTGATAAGATTTTTTTAGTTTTTAATTTGTTGATCTTTAATAGTTTTACGGTTGTTTGTGTCGCTCTCTCTTCATAAATTATTATAGTCATGTTTTTCTTGATAATTCACATAAAAAGGGGGCCTAGTAATGAACATCATTTTAAAATCGGAGCACAAGATATTTTTATATCCTTTTATGCCTTTTCTCCTTTGTATATTTCAAAATAAATAGATAGTATTTAATTTATCAAATATATTAATTATTACAAATTGTTGTATTTAAGGGTATCCAAAATAATAACAAACTCACTTTCCATATTAATATGAGATTGTGACAATTTTATTTAGCATATTGTATGATAATAATTAAGAGAGGGGTGTTTATCTCACTTAACCGTTGCGCCACGTCATTTTACAACAAATCAATAAAAATTTGTGACACAGAATTTTTTAGTTATTATTTTTTTTATCATTCAATTTTCCATATGACTAACGCACTATAGATTTGTTGCATGAATGACATGGCGCAACGGTCGTGTTGTATAATTTTTCTTAAGAGAATGGTAAGCGCAGACATGACTTCAAAACTAATATTTTATAATTATCTACCTTGTTTAATTTTAAATTAGTTTATTAAGTGTAGAGAAGTTAGAAGGATCTTTTTGCATTCAATTGTTATGATGTTAGGGAATAGCAACCCATAAAAGAGAGTAAACAATATATCATACAATAAGCAACCAACGAGTAATCAAAAGTAACCAATAAGCAACCAAACTGCAATCAATGAGCAACGAAAAAACAGCCAATAAGCAACAAAAGATCAACAAACAATAAATCAAAATTAAAATTAAATCAAATTTAATTTACACGTATATCTCTTTTCATTCTTTTTAATGTACATCTAATAAATTATTACTTTAAAAAAAAATTATAAATTTAATTTATTTAATTTGTCTAAACTTTTTTATTTATATAATTGGTATGGTGGTGGAGGAATAGAGAGCGATTTAATATATATTCGAATCAACATTTTATTTTGTGTCACATTAGAGTTAAATATGTATTAAAATAAGATCAATATACTCAAATCTTATAAAATTCCAGTTGTTGAATTTGCAATACTTTTGATGTCGTCATCGTTTATATAACAAGAAAAAAATGATTGAAAAAACGTCACGTCGAATCATTAACATTTGCTATTGTATGGAGTTTTTTTTTTGAAAGAACAATTGCATAGAATTAGCAATTAAAAATATATTAAGCTAACATAAAATTTATGTTCAGTAAAGTAGAATAGCAAATAGCTTATTTTAAAATATGGCATAATTTATAAACCAAACAAATACATAAATAATTAAAAAACAAAATCTTACTAAAAAATGAGATAGTTCAGATGAATAGTAATTTTTAAGAATGCATAAATGTAAAAACAAAATAATTATAAATGAAGAATTTTAAATTGGAATTAAGAAAAATAAGGTTTAATAGAATAAGTAGTGACACGCCAACTCAGAGAAATTCCATTAAAAATATAAGGCCAAATAAAATCAATTCTTTTAAGAAACATCATATGTTGCTCTTATTCTTTGATGGAATAGTATTTAATACAGCTATTTGTTCTATTTAAATAAATGAGGTATATTTGCAAACAAAATTTGAAAAAAAGGCACGCTTGATATGACTTAAAGTGACAGAGTATTGTTGCAAATAATTTGGAAAAGAAGGTAAAGGGTGTAATTTCCTCAAATAATTAGGATAGAAGAAGCAGTTGTAACCCAATAATAGCAGGCTAGAAGGCTGCTCCAACAGGCTTATAACAGTATAGAGTAAGGCCCAGAAGACATGACATGCCTGCCTAATTAACTCACTGATATTGACCAATCCAACTTATCCGACCCTACAAATGAACAGTCTTCTTATCAAAAGGATAAAATTGATGTTGGGAAATTTCTGTAATCTTGGACTATCTGAATTTTGACAGACAAAACGACAATGGCCATGAACTTATGTTTAAATTCAGATAGTTACGTTTCTAGTAAAGGTTAACTCAGATACTTATGTTTTTAGTGAAGGTTAACTCGGTTTCTAGATTTGTGATTCTGAATCTTAATTAAGAGTAATATTCTCTATTTGGAGTGAATTACTTTTTAAATTTGTTCATGCTATATAATTTTATGCTTAATTGATCTAATTTTTTCTTAATTGATCAAAATAAATAGTAATGAGTTGTATATATAACTCCGAATAACAAGTTTACGGCCGGATTAATCCTTTTTTCATTTCGTTTTCCATAATAATAACTTTTTTGCCTGTAGAGAAAAATAAAATAAAAAACCAACTAATGTTAACTTTAGATTAGCTTGTACAAAAATTCATTAAGTTTGTGCGATTTTATTATCAATTTATCCCCCTAAATTTTCAGTACATAGAGATTTCATACGACTGGAAATAGTGGCATAGCCAGAAAACAAAAATAAAAGGGGCAAAATTTAATATTTTTTTATTTATTATATAAAAAATAAAATTTATTACAATTAAAGTGGTTAGCATGAAATATTTTGTAAATAACTTGTATCGATTAAAATAAACTTTACATGACAAATTGTAATTTCTTTTAAAAATTAAGGGGGGCATGCCCCCCTTGTTATAGATGTGGCTACACCACTGACTGTAAAGGTATATTTGAATCTGTCTGTAAAAAAAATCATTAAAGCTTTTTTGGTTAATGGACTATGATTGAAATAGAATAATTATTCTATATATTATAATTATTCCTTGCTTAGTTCATGAAATGATAACTCCGTTTAATGACTATTATATGATTTTATGAAATAAATATTCATCCGAAAATATTAAAAAAATAGTTATTTCATTTCTTATGGAATAACTATTATATTCCATACTATTTTATTAATTCAACTAAACATAGACGGTATGTATTCATATATTAATCATTTAATTATCAATTTACTCCATATACTTTTAGTTCATGATCCATAGTTAGCCCATCAACTTATTTTCAAATTGATAAAAGTTCCATAAGCCCCTAAAGTTATTTTTAAAAGCTAGGTAATTAGAAAATAAAAATTAATTTTAGAGCTAATTGATCATAAGCTGCAAATTCATTTAGTAAATTGATACTTAAATATCGATTCAGACTATTCTTTCTATTTTCACACATAAACTTTAATTGGCAATCCCAAGTCCTTAAATGACTGAATTCCAACTTATGTACTAAATACTTAAATAATAATTGAGGCACTCTATATCTCGAGATCACAATAAATATTATTCATTTATGTAAGAGAACCACTAGTATCCCTTTTATTTTTGTGTTTTACATAACTGAAAAACACTTATAAAAAATAATTTCAGTTGACGAAAAACTAAAATGTGAAGGGAAAAATAGTAATTTTTTAAAATTTATAGAAAAAACAATAACTTAGACCTAAAATCATAGAGCTGATAAACTAATAGTAGTAATTAACCATAAACATATTGACGAAAGATAAATAAAATCATAAATAAATAAATAATGTAGGTACCTTGATGGACATATGAGGAGGGGGAGGCTTAGTAGCAATATAGAAAACAAGCAATGCAACTCCCAAACTCACTAGCAATCTCCAACTCAGTTGCAAAAAAATCCAACCACAAGAAGAACTTCGCTTAAACGAGCAAAATCTCCACCATAACCCATTTTCCCTCGCATAATAATACTCATCATCGTCCTCGTCCCCTTTACCATTTCCGTGCCCATCGATGATGATCAAACGGTTAACGCCATTCTCGTGATCACCATTAATCTTTTTCTCGGTCAAGAACGAGTTGTTCGAGCCGCGAGAGGACGAGTAATGGGAGAGAGTGAACCTCGAGGCCTCCGGGTTCTTGTTCAGGAGAATCGCGGTGTCGGATCTTGACGGAGAATGAAATGTGGATTCGAGAGTGTTGATTTGGGTTTTTAGGTCGGAACTATTTGCATGGGAGACGGTTGATGGACTTTGAACGTAGTATGGACATGGAGGGTATGAGTGGAACAGTATAGTTTCTTGATCTTCACTGTCCATTTTTCTATGTGTGGCCATTGGAAGAGAAAAATGGAGATATGGGATTTTTTTCTGACAAAAGGATAGAGTAGTTATTGAAGGGGTTTTAAATAAGATATATATAGAGAGAGCAAAAGGTTGCTTTAGCTTAATCGGAAGGGTAGGGTTAAGGTAAAAACCGTACGATTAATAATGTTTGCGGTTACTGAATTATAGTATTTTTTACAAAATATTTACCAAACATTAAAAAAATAATTAAATAGTTATCAAATTATAATCTTTTTATAAAATAGGTATTAGCTTGCTGACGTGCATAGACACTCATTTGTTGATGTGGTCGAGGCAAATATGTAGAGTTCGGTGCCATAAAACGATTAAAGAACTATAAACTTTTTACATAATGAATATTAGCTTGATGATATGGACGTGGTAAAAATGTAGAGTCAGACATCAGTAAAGATTTTGTAAAAACAACTAAATTAATTAATGATTTTGTAATTTTTTATAATTCAATAATCATTTTGTAAAATAACTATAGTTCATAAATATTTTTTTTTATAATTCAGTAACTATTTCATAGAAAAATCTAAATTCCAATAACGTAAAAATATTTAATCCGAACTTGACCCTATAGCAACCGGTCACTTTGTAGGTTAATTTGGTCGACACATTGGACAGTACAATGTCCCTTAAGATTGAGAAAAACAATGCTGCTTTTGAACTTGTAATGAATGTTGTTAATCATAATGCTTGCAACTAAAGCTTATATTGACCACCATCCTTCCAATTTAACGGTTTTAATTACATTAAATTGTCTAAATTCCACAACAATTATTAGGAAACTAAAAATCAAAGCATTTCTTTCTGGCATAGTCACCCAAAATGATCAAAAATTCTAATACCCTAAACGGCATCGTTTTTGTTTATTAATTCTACGAATTCAATAATTTTATTTTACATATATAGACAACTATTGTTCAGTTGAATCAATACCTTGATTTTTTTTGGGGTGCAGTATATGAACTGTCCTCAACAGTCTCAATTATACGACATTTTCAAGCCTTTCACAATCAGATTAATCCACATTTAAGCTGGGTAGATTCCTTTCGAAAAGCCAAATTTTAGCCCCAAATTTTAAACGACTACGTACATGAGTACGGTTTGAACTTGCAACCTCTTACCAATTCACATGCGCTTTGAAAATATCAATAACTTAATTTAATTCAGGCATCCATCACTAAATAAAGAAATCAAGATATAAATCCTAACCCATAGACCTATTTATTAGGATTAGCTTTACACCGAATTGTCAATGTCTTTTAATATATAAATCCTAGGAATGATGGCAAGATAAGCACGCTTTAGCAATTCCCATCTCTCCTTTTGATAGTGTGTCTCATTTTTATATTTGCAAAAGGACCCTTTCTAGGCTTAAACTGAAACGGAAAAGCCAGAGAATTATATGTAATCATATGTTTTAATGCCTTTTACTCCTATATTTATTTGGTTGTACTGTCGATTCTATTTATGTTCAGTTCAGCATAAATATTGAATTCACGTGATGCATCGGGTACCAATGAATATATTTTAGGAAAAACCCATTTGTAGGTCCTTAAATTATATCTGTTTAGTTTATCTGGTTCTAAAACTATATTTTATCCTTATTTGGTCCTTCAACTTAACGAAAAATCATTTTTCGGTCCCTACCTGACAAAAACGACGCCGTTTAGGGTATTAATTTGCATTTTCAAAAATAATAAAACAACGTCGTTTTTATCATTTAGGGACTTTAAAATGCGTTTTTCTTAGTTGAAGGACCAGATAATAACAAAAAATAGTTTAAGGACCAGATAAAAAAAACAGGTATAGTTTAGGGACCTGAAAATGAGTTATTCCTAAATTTCAAAAAAATTATTTCACATTACCACAAAAGATTAAAAAAAATGCTAAAATCAAGTTTTTCCGCAAAAAAAACACCAACAAAGATTCATTTGCCCTCTGAAATTGACACAAAATTTCAATTCAATTCAAACTCACGATTTTAAAAAAGCACCTCGATCGTGGTATTTTGTCTCGTTTTACCCCTTCATCTATAAATTGTCCATCTGCCACGTCATCTCCAATTTATATATAATGTTCCAATCATTTTTTGACATATTATCCGAGAGGGTAAAACGAGCCAAAATTTCAAGTTCATGGTGTATTGTTTTTTCAAAATCATAAACTTGACTTTAATTAATCTTTGTGCCAAGTTTAGAGGGCAAATTAAACCTCTATTGGCAAAAAATACTCCCATTTTTTCACTTTTAGGTCAATTTATGAGGTCTTGTCTAAGCATCCACAATAGCTAAACCCAAAATTGAAGTAATAAGCATTCAAAACTACAAGAAATTCACTATATTGTAACAAAAAAAAATTAGTGATAAAATAATTTTTGGCATAATATGTAGGTTTATTGTGCCAAAGAATTATTTGATAACAATTAAGGTAAAAATAAACAAAATTAAGACAAATTAATATTTTGTCAAATATTTTATCACCTATAATTTTTTTTGTGACAAAATATTTACCACAAAAATTATTTTAACACTATAAATTACAAAAATAGTTGTGAGGGCGAAACTGTAAATTCCCTATTATTGTGTATTATAGGGGCGGTTTTAAAAAACTAAAACTCACTCAAAAGTCGTTGTACTATTGATTTTTATTTTATTTAATTCTTATCAAATTTTTTATTTTAAAACTCCCTATCGTTCTTATTTTATAGATTTCCACGTCCTTCTGCCAGCGGAATTCGGAATGTGATATCAAATGTGTCCAAGTTGAAAATAATATTATATAATTTATTTGAAATTAACATATATATTTGTATTACACTCCAAATTTTGTTGACAAAAGGACTCACGGATATATAAAAGAAGAAGTATAATACTACTAGAAAACAATGGATTTGCGACGAATTTTATATCCGTAGCTAATTTTCTATTTTCCGACGGATTTAGCGACAAATTACTCAATCCATTGCTAAATCCAAAATATAAATTGCGGGATGTAACCCGCCATTATGTCCCGGTAGAAGAAAGCAGAAGACGTCTCAGTTGAAAATAATGTGTGGGCGGCGTGGCATGTAGAATGGGGTACTAACGCAGCGAAGAATAAATCAGCAACAGCGCGCGCTAATCGACTCAGCGAGCCATGCGGACCCGGGACCGGACCAGTGCGCCATACTTGAGGCTCTCGATTGGATTTGAAGCACAAGGAAGATATGGTATATAACATTATAATGTTCATTAAGTATATTTTTGTAGTTTCTTTTTGTTTCTTTTAACTTAAAATTTACTATTTGTTTCCTAAGCTGAGGAGTTCGGTCGTGAACCGACAATGCCATAGTTGGTTCTCTGGATGCATATGACTAAGGGTGATCGGCCAAACTTTGTTGATCAGAGATCCAGAAATACAATGGTAAGTAAAATAGCAACTTAATACGCTTTATTGATTTAATTTTATATTTGTTTAAGTTGTAATAATTAAAATGTAAATATGTGTTTGGTAGATGGTTGGTACATATAAATGTAAATATGTTGCGGGATGTCCTTGAAAAATGGGTGATGATCATATTACAACGAAAATGCTGCCAAATTTTCATTAGAAATTTAGAGTTAAATAGTATTGTGCTGTGTAATTTTAAGTATTTCATTTTTATAGGAGTGTTTCAATGAGGAGTTTACCGCCACGTCCCAACCGGTAGAGGGGAGTACAACTTCTACACCGGTCGACCAGAACCAGTTGTTCCTCTCTCTCGAAGGGGTGAAGAAGCAGTGGATATACGAGATCGGGTCAGCTGGCTCATCCTACATCGCTTCCCGCAACCAGACTTGCCGACGGGGCAGCAGTTCGATGTCACATCAGGAGGTAGAAGATCGAATTCGTGCTGAGGTGCGCATAGAGATGGAGGATAGTATGTTGGAAGAGGTCGGCAAGGTCCGTTCTGATTTTGAAGGCCAACTTTGTGTGGTCCGCGCCGAAATTGCAACGCAGATAGCGGAGGGGCTACGCTCAGAGATTGCAAAGATACAGCTTCCCCTTGGCCGTCCGCGCACTAGTAGACGATGAGGACACTAGTTATTTGTAGTGTTATTTCTGTAATATGTAAACACTTTTATTTTGTATGTTTCTAGGATTAATACATGTAAACACTTTCATTTTGTATGTTTCAAGCTACCGGGTTTTATATTATAAAAAAACTTTTATTGCTTCAATGAGTTTATAAATTTTATATTTAACAGATTTCAGTTTTGTATCGACGGAAAATAAAATATGCCAGAAACCGCGGAAATTTTGCCAAAATTATTATAAATTTAGCGACGGATTTTTCATAATTTAGCGACGGATTTTAGTAGCTAATTTTGTGAACTTATCGACGGGTTTGCTTTGCTTTAGTGACCGAAATCTGTCACTAAATCGAGGCAATTTGGACGGATTTGCCTTGATTTAGTGACGGATTTCCGTCGCTAAAACAGCCAATTTGCGATGCATTATTCCGTTATTGCATTAACTACAGAATAATCCGTCGCAAAAAATGTCGCAAAAAATGGTTATTTTGATGACTTTTAGCGACGGAAATCCGTCGCAAAAATAGAAATAAATCCGTCGGGAAATGTGACAAATTTTTATATCGCAAATTGGTTTTGCGACAAAGGTTTTCCCGACGGATATTTTCCGTCCGGAATCCGTCGCTCTACTGCTTTCCCGACGGATTTTGGTGTTTTAGCAACGGAAAAATCCGTCGGTAAAACACAGTTTTTTTTAGTAGTGTATAAGGAGTTTTTAAAATAATTTTTTTAGTAAGGATTAAATGATATAAATTTAATAAGATGAGGACTTTTGCGTGAATTTAGCCATGCTTTAATATGACTTGCTTTTGAAGTCATGATGGATTGATATACAAGAGAATCCTTATAATTATATATATTTATATACGATAATCATGACTGCAGATAATAGTGAGTACATTGATAAATAATCTTGTAGGAGCAGCTTTATTATTTTTGCTTTTATGTCAAGAAATTATAAGTACCAATTCTTACCATCATCATCATTTTCCAAAATACATTACTTTTCTTTCCCAAATATAGATCTGTGGTACAGTAATGTATATATACCATAAACTGTTCTAAACATTTCTTGCCTGTTACAGTGTTGGAGTATTAATTGTTGCTCTATGCAGTATGCATGGCAAATCTAATAAATTTCATCCGTAGCTACATCTCACAAAAATATAATTAAAATAATATTATATAGAGGGGGCTATTTGACATATCTAATAAGTTTATTGTTCGGTTATTTAAAAAAAAAAATCAAACGAAGTATCGTTCGATTTAAAAAAATTAATTCAAAAGATAATATCGTTCGCTTATTTTTTAAAAAACTAAATAGGATAGACAATGTGTTGTTTCATTATTTTTAAATGTTTTTTTGGATAAAACGATATGTTCGGTCCAAATTATTTAAAAATATGAAGAGAACACAAATAATAAAAAGAAAATGGATTTATTTAAGAAGATATGAAAAATTAGCGGGCTATTTCTGAATTTATCCCTGATATTTCTATCTTTTTCTAAATACTAATTATGGCCAAACAATAATTGCAATTTTAGCGCTGTAATTCCTTCAACTTTAAAGCCAAAGCCATGGAATCAAGAGGCGAAGGTCAGCATTCTCTACCAGTCTTTGGAGTCTCGCCGTCCAGGCTGGGCGGCCACCCGGCTTGTCCCTGGGCACTTTCCAAATTTTTCAATCTTATATTAAATGATGGAGTCTGTCTTCGTGATGGGTTTCACCAATAGAACAAGGGCTATAAGGCTGATCGGACGTTATTTGTCAGATGAGCATTCTGATGCTTAAATCAGTATTTGTCGGAAGTACATTAATAAGTGTATGATAATAATGTGATGTTAGCATATCTCATGCTTCTTTTATAGTATTCAGCTGAAGGCAACCTAGTAGTGTCCAAGTGGGATTAGGATTCCTTTATCAACGTTATCCTTATTCGGATGAGATTCTTTCAATATAGCTAATGCAGTTTAAGTAGAATTCTCAAATAATTCTTCTAAATGGCTAAAGTCTTCTAAATCATTCTAGAACCTTCTAGATTAGTCATGGTGTTGTATTTGTATTCAGGTATGGATAAGATAAAATCTTCATCTAACTCATACTAGTTTTCCGTGATTAACGATATCTTAGAGTCTCATGAGGCTCGCTCTTCTACTTTAGCGATCCTGCCTGAATTGGCGGATCCTAGGCAACTCGGTCGATTGACAATTGAAAAAATTAGGAAAAATGCTCTCTTTTTGAAAATAATATGATTTCCTACCTCAATAAGGAAAAGATGGAAAAAATACTTAACCCTTTTAATATAATTATTTTTTACTTTAAGACATGTTTATATTATATTTATACCTACTTTTTATTATTATTTTACTCTAATTATATTTCTTTTACTCTAACCAAGTTTTATTATAACACCTGTCACTTTTTTCTCTCTCCTTCTTTTTCTTTTCTCATTCTTCTTCTTTCTTTTCTCTGCTTTCTTTTGTTTCGTCATTTTTCTTTTTTTCTTCTACTTCCTCTTTTTCTTCTTCTTTATTCTTTTTCTTTTCTATTTTTCTTTTTTTCTTCGCCGTCGTTTCTTCATCGATCCGCCGTCGCTCCGCCACCGTTCCGATGTCACTCCGTCGTTCTTTCATATTTGATTTTAGCAATTTTTTTTAATTCGTTTTGATAAGTACAATTTATTCTGAAATAAATTACTCTTGATTTTTTTTCAACTTTTAAATCTAAAAATCTGCATAAAAAACGATGTTATGATGAAAAAAAAACAATTTTCTACACAAATAATGATTTTCTGCACAAAAACAGCATCTGATTGTCATATAATTATCACTTCATTATCATGTCATTATCATAAAACTGAGGAGAAAACTATTTTTTTTATAAAAAAAGTCTGATTATCATATGAGTATCACTGCATTATAACACTATGATAACTAGATGATAATGAAATATGATAAGGTTATGATAATTGGTTGATAACGTACATGAAAATATAATTACAAAAAATTCATGAAATCAGTGATAACCATATGATAATTAAATAATAAAGTTATGATAATAACATGATAATATGATACCTATATGGAAAAAAATTACATAAAAATTGTGATAACTATATGATAATGAAGTATGATAAGATTATGATAATTGGATGATAACGTACGTGAAAATTAATTACAAAAACATTCATGATATCAGTGATAACCAGATGATAATTAAATAATAAAGTTATGATAATAGCATGATAATATGATACCTATATGGAAAAAAAAATTACATAAAAATTATGATAACGAGATGATAATGTGAAGATAATATGATAATAAAATTATAATAGTATGATGATATATACTTGCATGAAAAAAATTACAAAAAAATTATGATAATGAGATGATAATAATCTGCTACATACGATACTGATAATGACATGATAATAAGATGACAATGCAATATGATACATTGATAATTATGTGATAAGGTGAAACTGTAATAATCATATGATAATGTAATACTGTGATAATCATATGATAATATGATATTATATTTTGTCTAATATTATCTAGCAGTATCATCACATTATCATATAATAATATGCTACATATGATACTAATAATGACACGATAATAAGATGCTAAAGCAATATGATACACTGATAATTAGGGGTGAGCATCGGTCGGTTCGGTTCGGTTCGGTGGGAAATTTTTTAGCTTTTTCGGTTTTCGGTTAGGAAATTTCTCAAACCGAACCGAACCGAACTTTTAATTTGGAAGTAAAAAAACCGAACCGAACCAAACCGAAATATTTCGGTTCGGTTCGGTTCGGTTCGGTTAAAACCGAATTTAATTACTTTTTTTATTTTTTAATAAAATAAATTCAAATATTAAATAATTATAGTCTAATATACTTTCATATATGTTTAAATAATAATTATTAATTCATATATCAACAATAATAAAGATATAAAGACAAAAAAACATATAAATATGAGTATATATGTATATTATTTTTAAAAAAGTTATATATTTTATATTAAATTTTGGTTTATTCGGTTTATTCGGTTTTTCGGTTTTCAAAACACCCAAACCGAACCGAACACCGAACTCCGAACTTTACCTAAAGTAGGAACCGAACCAAACCATTTTCACCGAAAAACCGAACCAAACAACAAAGTTCGGTTCGGTTCAGTTTTTCGGTCTGGTTCGGTTCTTGCTCAGCCCTACTGATAATTACATGCTAAGGTGAAGCTGTGATAATCATATGATAAAGTGATACAGTGATAATTATATGATAAGGTGATCATGTGATTTTGTCTGATATTATCCAGTAGTTTCATCACATTATCATACAATAATTTGCTACATACGATATTGATAATGACATGATAATAAAATGTCAATGAAATATGATACACTGATAATTACATATTAAGGTGAAGCTGTGATAATCATATGATAAGGTGATACAGTGATAATCATATAATAATGTGATATTGTAATTTTTTATTTAGTTCATATAATTTTTGACTATGTTATTAATATAATAAAATATCTAAGTAGTAGCATAAAGTTTTAAATTATAAAATATTTGATAATACTAAAATAAATGAAAAGAAAATATTTTAGTTGTTGGTAATTTATAATCTGCATATTTATTAATTTAATGAATGAAAAAATAAAAAAAAACTGGACATTTGAATAAAAAATAATTAAATTTGTCAACGATTTGTAGTGAACACATCACATGTATGGTACGCAGAAAGAGAAAGAGAAAGGAGAAAGAGAGAGTGGGAGAGAAAGAGAGAGAGAGTGTGTGAAGGAGAGAGAAATAAAGTGTTTGGTTGCACATGTTATAGTCAGAGTATTATTCTAATTTTTTTAGATACGGGAGTACAAACATAATAAAATTAAAAGCGTGATGTATTTTCATTGACGTTTTCACATTGAGGTATAAAACCCTATTATTTTTCTATTTGAGGTAAATTTCTAAATCTCCCTTGACAATTTGCTGTATATGGATTCGGTATGGGTTTAATATAGGCACTCCCGTGTATATGATTTGTTGGAACTCTATGATATATAAAGGCTTAATACATAAGCGTGTCCCTGCATTTTTAAATTTTTACACATAAGGTCTCTACACTTGATTTCCCCTATTATAAAGCCCTACACTTCTTAAATCAGTAGCCCGTGATCCCTCAGTCCCAGCGAGTGTTAACACCGTTACAAATTCCATCCAATCTAGTTGCACGTCAAATACATCTCCAATATGGCATTATCAGGTAAATTTGAATTTTGAATTTCACTTAAACTTCTTCTTCTTCTTATCATCATGTTCTTTCATTCTTCAACATCAACCTTATTATCATGCTCTGTCATTAAGTTCCAACATCACCAAATACAACACCAAGAGTCTGACAAGTAAGTATAATTATCTTTCCCAAAGCGGAATCCTGCAGAATTTGTTGACCTGAAATAATTCACGAACCATCCTAGCTCCTCTCCAACATATTTCTGGACAAGCTCACTTCCAATAACACGAATGAAACAATCATCAGTTCTATTAGCTACAGCTCTGGCTAAAAGTGTTTTACCATAGCAGAGAACACCTTTAGGAGGATCAATACCAAGCTTCACAAATTTCTCAAGGTGAAGCATGGACAATTCAACAACCTGTGATGAGTTCATAATTATGAGTGTACAAGCAGTAAATATATATATTTAGTCAAATAAGAATATGCAAATGAAGGGTTAAACTAAAATTATTTCCCCATAAACAACTGAATAAAGGGAGCTTTGCATACTTCTCGCATTTTATCAATCTGCTCCTTGCACCCACCAAATGAGAGGTGCTCTTTGGGAAAGTTTTGTTTCAGTCCCAAAGTAATCGAAGAAGTTTACGGCCACATATTTTAGCATCACAGAAACAAAATAATTGGTTTGAGTATAACAAAAAATTCACAGGACTTCAAATGCACATCATTTTATTTCCCGAAGGACCTCCTTGCTTCCCTAGTTTTATTAAGGTAGTTTGGTTGCACTTATGGCTTCACCTATTCAAAGTAAAATACTAACATTAAATATATTCGGTTTGCGCATCGAAAAAATATAAACTCGTTAGATAACTAGGTTTCTATCCTTTAATTTGTGATTTCAGCTATATTTGTCAACTGTAACTGGTTCATCTGCATAGTCCAAGCATACAAGAGAAATTATGCGGCATCTTTGTTACAATGAAACTCAAAACTCATTCCATGATATTTTTCATTATAATCTTATAGCTTCAAGAGCCCCGGACCGGAGGTACCGACAACTGCAAATGCGTGCATGACTGCAATTAAGCAATCTATAGAGCTTATAAATCTGGACTATTAACACAATATGCAAATGCTAACATAATTTACTCTTTACATAATTACACGCATTGATGCAACTAAATTTCACATCAAGTACAAAATCTGATGATAGATAATTCTCAGGCATACCTGATCCCTGAAGGGCTTAGGTGTACGGTAGTTGTGGCTATGAATTTGCTTCCCAGGCCATAAATTGACACCTAAAAGAATAATCAATTTTTGGAGGTAAAGGAATCTGTTCTGTTACTTATTGCGAATAACTCTGCAACGAAAGACAATATTTAGACACTGGACAATGTAGTAACATATCATCTCATCCCACCACCTCCAAGTGCAAATCCTTAAAGATTACAGGTATACCTTTGAATTGGTTTGACATTTATACATATTTGGCAGTGTTTGGACTTATTATTTTTGTACATCTTGCCACCTGAAGACGGAAGAAATTTGCGTTCTAGAAACACAAAATTGAACTATAAACTGAATCTACTTTGCAAATTCCTCGTTTAGCAAGTAATAGTAATTCATACAAGAATGATAAATAGTGGAAAAGAAGTAGTGGAGAAGAAAAAGATGAGGTGACATTTTTATTTGGAAAAAAAATAATGATGTGAACTGAAATCTACATTTATTACTCTCACTAACAAAACGTGAATTACACGCGTTAACAGAAGTTAACAGAAGGACATCGAGTTAATAGATATTTAAAGTGTAGGGCTTTATAATAGGGGCAATGAAGTGTAGAGACCTTATGTGCAAAAAGTTAAAAGTGCAGGGACACGCTTATGTATTAAGTCATATATAAAGCTACAAGTACTCTATAATATCCTTTTAATGAAGAAGACACAAATGTTATAAATTTATTTGGGCGTTACAAAATTTGAAAAGCCAAATTAAAAATGCATAAGAAAGTTTGTACAAGGCTAGATGATTTAACTTTGCATTCCCGCTAGCAAGTCGTGTGCACACAACGAAATCCCTTGAAAATTGGTAGTTAATTTGCATCGCTGGGCGTAGGAGTTTTGCAAGCACTTTAGTTCAATTTTTTTTTTTTGAAGAAACTTTAGTTCAATTTCTTAAAACTAAACAATGATGCAAAACAATATAAACCATTTCAAGCAAGGTTTTTCTAACCAATGTGAAAAAATATAAATTTTCACTCAAAATCGGGCCTCAAATTACAAACAATCATGTTATTTTTATAACATTATTCAATATTTTCAACAATTCCAACATAAATGAAATTGACAGATTATATAAGATACAAGCACAAAAATAATAGAGTTTCAACAATCGGATATAACATAAATAGGGAGGCGTTACCATTTGAGCCTTTTCTTGAGAGAATAAGTCCGAATAATTATTGGGTACAATTCTTGCG
This sequence comes from Mercurialis annua, assembly GCF_937616625.2. Taxonomy (NCBI): domain Eukaryota; kingdom Viridiplantae; phylum Streptophyta; class Magnoliopsida; order Malpighiales; family Euphorbiaceae; genus Mercurialis; species Mercurialis annua. The sequence continues at coordinate 10,786,403 of NC_065577.1, forward strand.
CCATGTCATTCGTGCAACAAACCAATCACGCGCTAGACATGTGGAAAAATTAATGATAAAAAAGAAGCGATAATTAAAAAATTCTCTATCACAAATTTTCGTTGGCTTGTTGTAAAAATGACGTGGCGCAACGGTTGCGTGGGATAAACACTCTAATAAGTCCGCTACCGGCTAAATATTAGACTTAATGTACTAGACCTATTTTACTAATAATATAAAAGATAATATATCTCACACAAATATCCTTCCTGGCTTAATTTAGTTCTCATAGTTTGTTCAATTTAAGCATATATCTCTTTCTTTCTTTTTTTTCTCAAAGGCTAAAATTTCCATTAAAAATAACGAAAATTACATGAACGGTTTCTCAACAAATTGAGTCAACTATTCTAAAAAAGATGATGAGAGCTGTAAAAATACAGTCATCGACTAGGGCTAAACTAACCACCAAGGGTCACCTAAATATATAGGCTAAAATAACTAAATCTAATAATTAAATCTAAATTTATTGAACGTTCCAAAGGAGCCCAGACCCTGAACGTTCCAACTTCGAATTTTTATTGTTGCCGGTGGACCTGTTGAACAGGTTCCACCGTTAAAATTGACATACTTCCTCCACCAGATATACAATCCTGTTGCCGGGATAGCTCTTCTGATGCTCCTTCCCTCCATTTATGACGGCCATCGCTCACTCCTTTCTTTCTTCCGATACTGCTCTCTCTTTCAATATTTGTTATATTCATTAATGGTAACAAAGTTGAATAGTCTTTACTAATACGTTGGCCCTTCTTAAAAGAGCCCATTTTGCTATTAGGCTTAGCCACCCCCTTATCTCTCTTATCGACTTTAAGCCCAATTTTTTGCCCATTTGTTTCTTTAGACTTTTGTCTCATACGCGCCACATTTATTTCATCCTGATTCTCATATTCCTTATCAATATTAACTTCCACTAAATCAGATATGGCTATTGACTTCAAGATATTATTCTTCACAGTTCTATTCAAATTTGAATTAGGAAGCTTTAAATTCTCTCCTCCGTTACTTTCCACCAATCTTGCCAACAAATCTGCTTCCTCCAGATTCTCTCTTAAGATCATGCTCCCTTCCTTATCCTTCTTCTCCAAGCTTTGCTTCTTCATTAATGGTGGATCAGTATTAGCCTGAGAATCATCCCTGTCGTTTGTGCTTCTATCACTCATTCTAGGGCGTTTTCCTTTTATCATTGTCTTTTGAATTGGTCCAGCTCTAATGAGTTCAGAGTATTTGTACTCCCCTTCATTTGTTTCAATATGACATTCTAGCATTGGATGACCTAAAATGCCACACTTCAAACAAATATCTGGCAATTTTTCATAACGTAAAACAGCCATGACCACTGTCCCCTTATCATCCATCATCCATCTTCACCCTTAACCCTCTTCTCAACGGTTTCTTGATATTGACTTTAACTCGTACTCTGATATATTTTCCAAGACAATCACCAGAGGCTCCTGGGTCTACTTCCTCCACTTCCCCAATCTGCGATCCAAGTGACTTTCCTGCCTCCTTGTTCAAACACATAAGAGGTAGATTATGAATCTGAACCCAGAATGAAACTTTATCAAAACTAGATTCTCTGTAATTTCCCAACCCTACTGGAATTTCTAAGACAATTAGGTGGTCTTGAAATTTCCATGGGCCTCCACACAAAATTCTTCTTCTATCTTCCATCAATTGGAAATGAACAACAAAAATATTGTTTCCCACTACTTCCATGACCAGTGGTTCTTTTGTTCTCCAAATAAAATTGAGGGTGCTAATAATGCCATCTCTGTTAATCGTCTTCGTAGAGAGAATTTTACCAAACAACGATAGAGCAACTTTTTGTTCTCCAACCGATTTTGCCTCAGCATTAAGATCACATTCCACAATGTCTTCATCATCACATAAAGTTAAAGACTGACATAAGGATGATAGCTCCATTATGTAAAAAACTTCTGTCTAGAAAAAACTAGAGAGAAAAGGCTACTCTACTAAGAGAGAAAGAAAAAAGGTCCTAGCTGTAGAGCATATATCTCTTTCACATAGGTAATTTCTTACTTTTTTTTAATGTAAAGGTAATTTCTTACTTAAATAACGTGCATGAATCCAGTGTTTTAAAATCGAACCGGCAAGTGAACCGGTAAAGCTAGCGGAATCTGGTTCGACCAGTTCAACAACCGATTGATCAAAATTGTATAGAATAAAAAATAATGGAGCAGCTATACTTGTAATGAATTTCAAATATAAGTCTTTATTCTCAGGTGCCAGCCGTACCCATAAATTATAGGGCTTGTATATAGGAAATAATGCTTATGAAAATTATTTAGGGTTTGGATTTTAATCTTTTTCTCACTGAATAGAGCCTCCACTCGCCATGAGATTTTTCCTACTCTCTAAATTCATCGCCGCCGCAGTGAAAATTTCTAACAACCATCGCCATTTTTAAAAACACAGCCACAACCCTTTATATGTCCACCTCCATCTTGAATGAATTTTCTTTGCTTATACAGTAATGGAATAGTTGCAGATTTTGAAATCAAAATTTGTCTAAAATTTAAATTTTAGCTTCAAGGCATGTATTATAAACTGAATCTGCATTTGTACATAGTGGATCTAAAGGTGAAGAAATATTCTCGTATAAATTACTCCCTTTTTCTCGTGTTGTAATTTTCTACAAATTTTGTGTTAACCGGACGGTTCTCTCGATTTTGCCGGTTTTCCGATTCCTCCCGGTTCGGATGGTTCAATCCGGCCCAATTCAGTTGGATCGGATTTCCGATTTGATAGGGTAAATCGGACCGGACAGCAGGCTGGTTAGCGGTTTAACCGGCCAGTCCGGTCCGGTTTTTAAAACACCGCATGAATCCACTCAAATTATAAAGTATTTGATGTACATGACTCACTAAAGCAAATATCTTAACTTTTCTCTTTAAATTTCGCTATTTTTCATCATAGAAGAGGTTGTAGTAATCTGCATAATGATCATTTTAGAACTTTATAATTGAGAAAATTACCTAGTATACGCTATTTATCAAAAGAATTGCATAAATACTCCCTCAAAAGTTAGGTTTTCAAGCGTGCTCTTTTTTTAATTTTTTCTTTTCAGATCTACGCTCTTCTTTTTTATATTGTATCATCTCCTTCTCTGCAACGATCTCCTTCCCTAATTGTTCCTTCCTCTTTTCTGTATAATTACTTTCGAAAATTCAAAAAAAATTTATCCTCTTATTTGTTGATTTAGAGTTTGGCTTCAATCTCTGCCGGTAGTTTGATTTGATGAGAACAATATTTTTTTAAAAAAACAAATAGGTCTGATTTTCAGTTTCTATCAATTATTTATTGATTTATGATTTAGTTAAATAAAATGAATGATTATGCTTTGTTGGTTGATATTTAATTCAATAAATAATGATTATACTCTTCTTTTTTAGCTTTTTGTGTTCAGTTAAAATTCAGTTTCAATTTTTGTCTGTAGAGATAACATAGTAGATAATGATTACTGAGTGTGGCAAGGGAGTATTATTATTAGTTTTCTCTTTTAATTCTATTATTTTGCTTTCATGATTTTTCGATTAAGTTTTGTTGATCTTGATTTATATTTGTTGATTAATTTTGAGTGAAATGCTTAGTTAGCGAATTATGTTTTATTCATTTCAATGGAGTATGAGTTGATTTCAATGGAGTGGTTACACAACCTTGCAAAGCATCTCCAATAAGTATTCTATGCAGAATTTTGTCTTCATGTTTCAATTTATCTACTTTATTTGAGTATGACTATTTATATCATTTGATGAACAGTACGCTCATTTTTTTGTGAAGATTATTTGGTCATTCATAAAGATAGCAAGAGTGTTCATTTATTGCTCAATGAATTGATGAGGGGTTGTTTTTTCATTAAAATTAGTTTTGTTGATTGAAAAATTTGAAAAACAGGGTTAAAATTTGTCTCTGAACCTTTAATTACTTGTCTATTTTAGTGTATCATATGTTTATGACATTATTTTTTACTATTTGTTCTTTTTCAGCTTCAAATTATTTTCAAATGAAAACTCTTCCATAACTTGAACGAATGAGGCAAAATAAATAAGGGTTTTGAAAGAGACCGAGGAAGAGCTTGTTGGAGTTTCACCATGTGTTTCTTTATATGTTTGTGATTGTTGAGACACAAGAAGAGCAATTAGATGATGTCAAGTATCATATTTTAAATGTCAATCATTATATTAAGAATAATGCTAATAAATATTAGAGGGGATAGTAAAAAGTAGATATATATTGATATTATACTTTTTAATGGTTTTCACTTCTATTGTATCGTGTTGATTATACTTGTTGTTCCTTTTTTTGCGAATTGAAATTATATAAATTTTACACTTTATAAGATAATTATAAATAACATTAATTTTCAATATAATATAAATAACATTGTTTAAAATATTTAGTTATATTTGGATGCTGCAAAAACTATATTAGTAACTAATGAACAATTGAAATGCAGACGAAGAGTAACAAAAATAAAAGTCCAATTAAACAAACAATACGAGCAACCAATGAACAACTAACAAGCAACCAATGTGCAACTAAAAAGCAACTTGAAAAAAAAAACTAAAAGAACGATCGGAAAGCAACCGCTGAGCTACTAAAAAGCAACCAAAACTTAAAATAAAATCAATAAGCAAACATATCACTCTTCTTTTTAATTTAAATTAACATGCAAATTTTTATCTTATTTATATGGTTCTGTTTAATTTTTTTTATAAAATAATAGACTCTGTTAATAGTTACATCATTTTTTCAATCAGTACAATAATCATCACTCGAATAACCGTCACCACAACCACCTACATGTCCTTCTCCGCCACTTCATTTACCAACCAATCATTTACTTCAAATCTAATTTTTTTCCTCATCTTTTCCCTTCTTTCACTTGTAGTCTTAGCCTTCATCGTCCAATGGAAAGGTGATAATTAAGATGCCCTCACAAATTCTGCAATTATAAAGATGAGAAGAGAAAATAAGATGAATCAAAAAATAATTATGGTGACTCCATATAAAAAATAGAGGAATCTAGAACAAAAATGATGGTTTTGTATATTTTATAAGTTAGCAACATGAGAAAGCAGCCAACGCAGATGTATAGACAAATAAATATAGTGTGGAAAAAACAAATAAAGAAAGAGTTCAAGACTTTTAGTTAATCAAAAGGAAAATAAGAGCAGCGTACATATGCTAACTTAAATATAAAAAAGCGTATACCTGTTAAGTTTTTATTTCCAGCGTATGTATGCAATATGAACCACTTATTCAAGCATTTATGTCATAAGCCCTTTATAATTTAGTTGTTCCTTTGGACCTAGATATAGGGATCTCCAATCAACTGGGCTAGGTTTATGTTGTATTGATCTCATTTTTCATGGGCTTTAGTCTCATTTTGTGATCATTTATCAATCAATTTCTATATAATCCATTGGTTAATAAATCCGCAATGATATTGTTTGAGAAATTTACAATACAAATCTCGTTTTCTCATCTCTTTACAAACATATTCTGTTACTTTTTACATTTGCAAGCATGGGCTTTTTTTGACTATTAAGTTTGTAAAAATACGCTAAAAGCTCCTAAGGCTGCCACATGAATCATATTCTTACCTTTCCATTATCATCCAACGCTAATATTGTCATGTACATCACCATGTCTAGTCTAATAAGAGTAGTCATGCTCTTATCATAGTTAATAATGTGTGACCGTAAATCATATTTATTTTTCTAATAAAATGGTATGCTAATGCATCTTTCATGTTTACGAATTTAAATTAATGACAATTGATTTAAATTTTTGAGAAAAAAAAAACTACACTTTTCACACAATACAATTTTATCATGTTTATTTTCTTTATTACTAAATATATATGTTTTATTTCATCCAACACCACCTTTCAATTAACCTACACGTGTCCTATTAAATTTTGATTTAGTGTTTTTTTATTAATAAAAAATCTCCCTTTTCAGCAGGCCAGAAGCGCGCCTGACGCACGCGTCAGGCTTGCTGTACGTGAAACAGGTGCACCATGCACCTGTATCACAATTGTTTTATGGTGCACTTGTTTCACATATAACACATAAAATGAGATTTTTTTTAAAGGTCCCCATACATATTTTAAAATCATATTATATATATATATTAATATATATATATATATATATAAATGTTTAATATTTATATTAAATATTTTAAAAAACTCAAACCATTAATTTATTTATATATTTAATAAATATAATGTATCAAAATTTTAAATCAAAACTGGTGTTAGAATTTTTTTAATAAAGCGGATACATCTTTGATACATCTCTAGTATATCTTATTTTTTAATGAATTGAGTTTGAGTTTTTAATTTTTGAGTGTTAGATAGTGCATTTAGAATATGTTATTGCTGCTAATGTTATTTTGTAGTGCTGATTGAATTCTAATCGACTACGTTTAATTGTAATTCGAATATATTTTTTATACATCTCTGATACATAATTTATACAGGATAGATACATATCTGATATAATAATTGAATTAACTGACTAATTCGATTGATTCGTTTTTATATTTAGAAAAACTTATAAACATATATGTAATTTATGTATGTGATACATTTCAGATACATATGTGATACATCGCTGATACATAATTTATAAACGATAGATATATTTTTAAATGTATTTAAATAGATACCTCGTCAATACATAATATATATATATATATATATATATATATATATATATATATATATATATATATATATATATATATATATATATATACTTAACAAATACCTTTCTAATACATTTTTTAAATGTATGTAACTAGATACATCGTTAATACATAATTTAAATATTCGATTGATTGTAATTGAATCAACCGACTAATTCGATTGATCCGGTTTTATATTTATACATCTCTGATACATATTTTATACATGATATATATATTTCGATACATTTTCCATATATTTATTATCAATGTGCATTTTATGCTATAAATAAATGATAGATACATTTTATAACATTTATTTAAATAGATACATGATGGATACAGTTTTATTACCTTTATTTTTTTATACATATTTGATACATTTTGCGACGTATCAAATTTTTTATTACATGTAATATATATATATATATATATATTAATATATATTTAATATTCGATACATAATTTATACATGAGAAATATATTATTCATGCATTAGACCCGTGTTCGGTATGTATGAACAATATATCCGATAAATAATTAATAAAATTATTTTTAATACATATTTAATAAATCTCCGATACATAATTTATACATGAAAAATATATTATTTATGCATCGGACCCGTGTTCGATATGTATTAATAGTATATCCGGTAAATAATTTATAAAGTTATATTCTAAAAAATAATATTATTTGTATATTTTTTAAATTTAATATATTTATTTTTTAAAAAATTAGAATTATATTTTAAAATTTAAAATATTATTTGAAATTTAATTTTTTTTCTTAAAATAAAAATAAAAACTAATATTTTAAAATTAAATAAATTATTTTATTATTTAAAAAAAATAAAAACCATGTTAGTAGGCAGCTGCTCACGCGCGATTTTATATGAGCAGTTGCATATGCAACTGTTAAAGCGCGCTGATGTCAGCGTCACACGCCGACATCAGCTCTCATGGTATTTATGGAATGTTTTATCAAAAAGTGATATCTATAAAATAAAAGTCACTTTTGTTATAAATGACGAAAATGGAAACTAATTTTATGGTAATTTTGAAGGATTTTCTATATTTTTTGGTTATTAAATATAAATTTACTTATATCAATATTTTAATATATTTTCTATTTATCTCTATATATTTATCTCTAATAAAAAATTATCATTTAAACTTTTTATACAAATTTATTATTTATTTTTTACATAAGTGTTTCTCATGTATTTTAAATATTATTTTAGTACCAAGACGCTTGTCTTTTATAATGAACATTTGTCATTTTATATCTCTTTTTTTATAAATATCTTTTTATTTTATCATTTAATATTTTATTTTATCATATTTCATTATTTATTCTTTATATGTAAACATGTGAGACATAAATTTAGACACTTATACTCTACATTTAACTTTTTTAATATTTTTAAATACATTTTACAAGAATCATCTATATTATATAATTAATATTTTTTTTAATATATCAATAATATAAATAGCTCATTAAATAAAGAAAATAAATATTATTTTAAAAGTATTAATTTATAGGATATAAAACATATGATATAAAACAATAAAAGAAAGGATATATATTTAATTTTATTTTAATTGTGATTGTGATTGTCCTTTAGTTGATTTTTATTTTTTTTAGTTGCTCGCTAATTACTTGTTGCTTTTTTTTGTTGATTTTTGGTTTCTATTTTTGACTGCTCGTTGGTAGCTCTTTAGTTGATTTTTAGTTACTCGTTGGTTGCTCTTTAGTTGATCACTGGTTGTTCGTTAGTTTTTTCTTATTTATTTTAATTGGCTTTAATTGTTCATTGTTGGTTATTCTTGTTGATTCTTGGTTGCTCGTTGGTGCTCATAATATGAGATATTGTTTTTTTTATGAATAAAACTTTTATTAAAAGCCGTAAAAAACGGCAAAAACCAAGCTACACCAAAAAATGGCTACGACTCCGTGGAAGGAGAAACAAACTAAGACAATAAAATAATATCCGGGTTTCTATACAAGTCTAAACCCGAATAAATAAAAGAAGGATACTTACATTTATTGTAGAAAACAACACTATGCAAACATTGAAACAAAATGTCATCGGCACTCGAATCCTTCTACTGAAATACTCTTTTGTTACGACACTTCCAAATATCCCAAATAAAAATGAACCAAGTCGTTGTCCAAAGGCTAGTGTAACCACCATTAGGGGCGATAGAAATCCACTAAAAGAGAAATTCTTCGAAAGAAGAAGGTAACACCCAAGCTATATATACCCAATTTCTGAAAAACATCATACTATATTTTCCTTGCAAAAGAACAATGCAAGAAAATATGATCAATCGTCTCGATCAAACCACAAATACCATAATTCAAATCTCATGTTGTAATTATTCCGCGGGAAGCAAGAAAAGAAAGTGTTGGAATACTATTGTGTAGTGCCGTCCAAATAAAAAACTTTATTCTCGGAGGTGCTTCCGATTTCCAGACAAGTTAAAAAGAAGTTGTCGATCCTTCCCTCCAAGCTAAAACAGCAGCTAACAGTCCTCCCCTTCTAACTGAACCAGCAGAGGATGATCCTCCTCTCATAACTGAATTATTTTCTGTTCTTATCATTGCTGCCATACTTCGAACGTTGAAGCCTTTGCTATCCGGTTTCCAAACCATTACATCATCTTCCTCAGATACAACCGTCACATCTTTTCCATTTTCATTCTCGCCATTATTATGCTGCTGAATTTTCTGCAGAAACAGCAGGTTCAGCTCGTCAAAGCTGACAGCTTCAGTACTGATAGGAGTAAAATACTCCTATCTTTAGGATGTCTTTTCGTATGCTTTTACACGCGTTCACCTCATTTTTCAATGGAATTGTATACCTTATAGAGGGTGTGTATGTTTCAGGGAATCAAGAGCATTACGGAGAGTTTTGAGCCCAGAATAGTGGAAAATGAGCGGAAGCGGAAGTCAAGTGCGAAAGGAGCTAAAGCCGGAAGCAAGTGAAGCAACGTCCCTCTTTTAAAGATGTGTCTCGACTTATTTGTGTGTCTCGATTCGAGACACTACAGGATGAGAAGCAGATTATTCTGCTTGATGTGTCTCGAATCGAGACACATCCATAAGTTGTGTGTCTCGATTCGAGACAAGAAGGAAAGAGGGGATTTCAGCTTTTGGACATTTCCTTATTGGGCCAAACATCCAAGATTGGGCTGTACTTTATTCCTTGTTTTGGGTAGTACTATTTAAGGACACCTTATTTTCCTTTTTAGGGTTATGCACTAGATTTAGATTTGTAGCCCCCATTTCCTTTTACTATTCTCAGCTTTTTGAATTACACTTGTTCTTAGTGATATTTTGAGCTTTTGTTATGTATTGAAGATTATTATTATTAATAGAAGATTATTGGTTCCTTATTGTTGTTCTTCATTATCTCTTTTATGCTTGGATCTTCAATTATTGCAAGGTAATTAATCTCTAAACTATGTTTACTCCTAATGCTTACTTATTAGTTATTGCTATGATGTTTGTGATGAGTAGCTAAATCCTTAGTTTAGGGGTTGTTGATGAAGTTTGGTTGTGATTAGTTGACTAGGGTTTGATTTGGGTATTAGGGTTTGTAATGATTTGTATGCTTAATGCCTAAGATAGATTGATCTCCTAATCCTAGGTTAAAAGGGTAATTAATTAGGCGAGAGTCACTTAATAACCCGGAATTAGCAAATCACTTAATTAGGGCTTAATCACGCGAGAGCGGTTTAGGGCTTAATCGGTTATAGGTTAACTTCGTGATTGGATTAAATTGGTATAATCAAAATCTAATTACGCGAGAGCGATTTAGATTTCGGGGTATTAATTTAATTACAATTAGTTCTAATTGCGGACTCGAGAGAGCGGATTAGGCATTTTAGAAAAACTTAACCCGAACTAATTACCAAATCAACCCCGGTTAGCTAGAACGTTTCAAATCGAATTAACAACCTCTAAACTAAGGATTTAGCTACTCATCACAAACATCATAGAAATAACTAATAAGTAAGCATTAGGAGTAAACATTAGCTGGACACAAATTTTATTGTTTCCTTGATGGGTACTCCGGTTACAATCAGATATTAATTCTCCCGGAAGATCAAGAGAAGACGACCTTCACATGCCCCTACGGTACCTTTGCATATCGGCGAATGCCTTTCGGACTATGCAACGCACCCGCCACATTTCAAAGATGTATGACCTCAATTTTTAACGACATGATTGAGGATATTATGGAGGTGTTCATGGACGATTTCTCCGTGTTTGGCGATTCGTTCGATGTTTGTTTAGCGAACTTAAGGCGGGTTTTAGCAAGATGTGTGGAGTACAAACAAGATCGGACGCATGCTAGGCTAAGGAGGCATGAACAGAAAGTGCAAGAATTTTACAATGCCCAAGGCGGTCCGCGATTCCCATCTCCTACACCATCGCCGGAGCCACCTGAGTTCGATTGAACTCGAAGATTTGCTTTCTTCAACTCTAACTCATGCAATTTTCCGTTTTATTTCATTGCCATGGGGACATAGCATAGAAATAGTGTGAGGAGGGGTGGTTAAAAATATGAATGCGTTAGAGTCTCGTTTTTATTGTTTTGTTATTAATGTTTGTGTTGTAGGAGTCTAGTTGTTTTTTATGTTGTTTGTTTTGAGTCACCTCGCACTAAATCTTTGGCTTGTGTTGTTGGAAGCATGATTAGTGGCCTTGGTGTACTTGTGAAAATTATTCCCGATCAATGAAGTTGTCAATTGCATTTTTCTAGCTTAATCAATCAAATGTGGATGTGTTTAAGAAGATGCAAGTTGTATGACATGGTTCAATGAAGTTAGAATTAATTCAATGTGAATTGGTTTTGTGTTTTGACAAGTTTGTAGTACTTAATGCGGATGCATGATGTGTGCTTTTAAATTGACAATTTGAGCAATTTTTGAAAAATTGAGTATGATTGGCATGTGTTCCTAGGAATTAAGTATTTAGCATGACACCCTTTTATTGAGCGTTTATTGAGCCTATTTGTTGTGGTGAGTGTCGATTGCTTGCTAAATTCCTAGAACTTGCTTGGTGTCCGCTCAAGACTATAGAGGTTGAGTGTCAATGACTAGATGAGTATGGCATTAGAAATACCCCAAATTCTTGAACAAAATCACTTAAAAGCCTACCCTCTACCCTTAGAATCACCATTTGAGCCTAAGCCTTTCCTTGACAAACACAAATCACACAACTTCCCGTCAACAATTTACCTCTTAAAACACCCAAATTTGATTTGAATAACTTAATAATGAGAAAAATGTGACACTAGCTTGATGACTAGAAAGAAATGTGAAAGTGCTAAAAGAATAGGAATTTGCCTCGAGAAAAAGAAAATCAAAAGAAAGAAAGAATAAAAACAATATCAAGAAGAAAAAGAAAACAAAAGAAAAAGAGGAAAATGAAGAAAAGAAAAGAAAAGAAAGAAAGAATAAACAAAGGCAATAGAAAATTCAAAAGTTCACAAGTGTTGAAAATCCGAGCTAGGTCGAAAGTGTATTAGAAAAGAGTCGTTCAAATCAAGTTTTAGCCAAGTATCCAAATCTACCTACCCCTAACCCATAAGCCAAGTTACAACCCTCACAAGTCCATATGATAGTTGTTGATTACCGAACCAAATAGTGGAGTTCGGGACTAAAAGCAAGCTTATGGTGAATGAGCACGATGTGAGTTTAAATGTTTACCTTAAACACTTGTGTGTTGGAGTGACATCTTGTGAGATTCATTTTACTTCGCTTGATT